>NC_088602.1:5796639-6082910 GCF_036013475.1 Columba livia
ACTCCATAGTCTTTCAGTGTTTATTGCAGACTTGTGCAGAGATGGACAGACCAAAGCATAGTCTGTAGTGAACCGTTAAACAAAAATCTGTCAATGCTCCAGTTTTCCCAGCTTCTTCACAAGTGGTTATGGCCAGACAACCATTCGTTTTGTCCTTAACTGGATTGAAATTATATTTGATTATGTGAACAGCAATGATGAGAGTTTTGTATGAGGGGTTTTTTAGTATATTTTTTAGGAAGTTGACTTAGCAGAGATTTGCTTTCTGCTTTGCTCGGTGCTCACCACAGTGGGTTTGCAGTCCCAAAGTACAACCACAGTAAGGATTCCAGCCACAGGGCTCCCCAGAGCAAAGCTGTGAGATTGATGTGGATTGGCACCAGAGCAACAGACAGTCTGGAAGAGAAAGAGCAAACCTGTGATTTATCTGCCAAGTCTGGGATATGTTGTAGGCAGTGTCTTACAGTAGTATTTAAAGCATATTTTGCTCCAGTGATGGACTTTAACCAGTGCTTTGGTATACCTACAGCTCTTCAGCCCTGCATACTAGACTTGATAAGCTGAAGACATGCTTAGAAGTCTACAGCTTCACTAAGAGGACTCCATCAGTGCTGGGATACATGGCATTTAACCACAGGAAATAATGGTTCTTACTTGCCTTGATGAAACTATTTTGACTAGTCAACAAATGTCTGTGTGACAAACAAAAAATTTAAATAATAATTATTATGTCCCTTACAGTTTTCTAATCTACAATACACGCTTTTTTAAATTGTTGAGTGTGAATACTTTCAAATAAGTAAGGACAGTCTGGAAATCCCTTAAAGTGCTCCCACCAATGTCGTACTGGCAGAGTCTTTTATATTCTGTGCAACTTTGCAGGCAGAAATCTCATCAAGGTACCAAATTAAACTGTCATGCTTCTCTGTGACTCCTGAACTACTGGCACGCCCCAGCTGTAGTGCATGTTATTAATAACACCAAGTTGTCGGAAAAACAGTTTCCAGGTCATATTGTAAAGGCATCTAATTGGTAACAATGAATGACATATTCCCTTTAAAGTTCAGGACATAACTGGATGTGCCACACGATGCAAAACACTGAGATAGCCAAGAGGAAGACCTAGTTTTGGCCCAGCTGTATCTCACTGAAACCCTTCTCAAAAACCAAACTAAAGTATTTGCAGAGAATCTTAGGTATTCAGATGCTTCATTTTCCAGGCAGGAATCCAGTTGCAGGCAGTGCGGCAGGAGAATGAATAAATAATGTGGGTCATAGCTGATTATTATCGTTAATCTATAATAACTAGCTAACCAAACATAAGGTAAAGGTTACATTTCAAGAGGTGTTGAGATATTATCAATAGGTTCACATGACCAAATTAAGACCACCAAGCTTCTGCCTTAGCTTCCCTCTTTAATTCTTGGAGAAACAGAGGCACTGCTAAGGCATGATTCCTCACATCTTAAAGGCAACGTCCACAATAGCTGTGACCAATCACTCCTTTAATAGTGCCTTGGCCTTAGCATCAAGTATAAATACAGCCTAAGGTACCCAGATTAGATGGAGACATCTAAGTTTAAGCGAGATGAACCCCAGCCTTTGAGAATGAAGGCCACATAAGACATGGCCCACCCAGAAGATGGGTGGAAGGACCTATGCAGCAGGTGGGTAAGTTTGATAACCAAACTGTCTCAGACTACGACTTCTCCCTTGGTGGTCACAGCTTCATGTGCAGGAATAACCAAAAACCATATAAAATACTGTTTGAATTTCTTCTTTTTTTATTGCTCAGCTTATTAAATCAACCTTCTACTAATTCTAATAACTAAGGTGTAACCTATAGTCATTTGGGACTTGCCTTTCAGGCAGCCTCCAGGGACAGGGAGACGTGAGATTTGAACGATGTCTCCTGTGGTAAGTACCAAGCAGAGTGTGTACATCCCATGAGTACAACATCACTCCTAGTTTGAGGACAGGGAGGATTTTAAGTAGTACACAAATGCAGCCATATCATTCTACAGCAGGATGTATTTCACCCTCGGTGCTCATCATCTGCAAAAGGATTTGGAGATGCACAGACTTTAAGGCCAGAGGGATCTCTCACCAACCCTTCCCAACACACAGACAAAACAGCTATTCCCAGGACGTGGATTAAGCCTTTCTGAAAGATAGCTAGTCTTGTTTTAAAGAACTAGAACGATGATGAGTCTGCCACCTCTCCTGGTAAGGTGTTGCAATGCTTAATTACGCTCACTGCTAGAAAATTGCACATTCCTTCAAGGTTGAATTTGTTTAACTTCTTCTTCCAGCCAATGAACCTTTTTTTGTGCCATAGTTTGTAAGACCAAAAAGACCTCCCTGTCTAAAACTTTATTCAGGCATTGGTGTCTGCATACCAAAGCCAAGTCCATGTCAATCTGTACTTTGATAAACAGCAGACAGTGAACTCCTTAAACTCTGTATCACATCAGATGTGTCCCTGGCTCTTATTTTTGAGTTTCCTCTCAATTTTCTGAAGGAATTTTCTGAAAGCAATTTTCCATTGCTTTCCAACCCGAGGGAGGAAAGACGGGACAGGATGACTAGGCTTGGGACAGTGGGGGATCTTGTGGGTCTGGTAACGTTTGATTCTTAATATGCCAAACAGGAACTAAACGTGGTTATTGGGTTTCACTTGCTGTCTTAACTCTCTTCTGTCTCCATCCAAGCCTCATTAGGACCTGCCCTTCTCTAGTAGAACCACACAGTTCTGTCTATTTTAGGGTAGGTTATATGCTCTCCATATAAGTCTCTGATTTTTTCACTGCTTCTTTCTCTGTTTTTAACTGTACTTAATTTTTTTTCCCCTCTAAGATACAGAGGTTAATTGTTACACTGTATGATTAAAAAAAAAATAATCAGGTTTAAATTTACTGTCACACAATTTCACTGGATAATTCATTTGTTTTGTTTTGTTAATATGGTTCCTGCCAGGTTAAATGGAAAAACCTGATTCATTTTCTCAATACAAAACTTTTTCTGTACAAGAGTAGCTAATCATACACCTTTTCTCTCTCTGAATTACAGTTTCAATCTTCTTTCTCCTATGTAGAAAGTCTCTCCTTAACTATAGCAAATTTCATCATTTCTCTGCTATTTCTGCTGCATCTGTCTGAAGTTAATACTGAACACACGCAAAATTATACCATTATTCCAAAAATTTGTAAGTATTATTTTTATAGATAGCAAACATAACATGTAATATTTTGCCTGCCTTTTTGACTGCCATTAATCTATTATGCATAGAAGTTTTCATTCTGTGCAACCAGAATGAACTTTTTTTACTGAGGTGCAGGTGTGCAGTCACTCAGCAATCAGGTAATACATCAGGAAAACTCAAAGAACCCCTTCAATCACCTTTCTCATAGTCAGGTTGTTTAAGAGCTTTGAAGTTTAACCTTGGTTGCAACTAAAATTATGAAACCAGTGGCAGCAAGGCTGCAGAAATGATACATCAGAGCATGAATATAGATATGTGGTGCCTCTCTGCTCCACTCTGGTGAGACCCCCCTGCAGTGCTGGTCCAGCTCTGGGTCCTTGGCACAGGACACATATGGACCTGCTGGAGAGGGGCCAGAGGAGCCACAGAAATGATGTGAGGCTGGAACAGCTCTGCTGGGAGGACAGGCTGAGAAAGTTGGGATGTTCAGCCTGGAGAAGAGAAACTCCAATGAGACCTTATTGTGTCTTTTCCATACTTAAAGGTGGCTCATAAGAAAGATGGGGACAGACTTTTTAGTAGGGCCTGTAGTGATAGGACAAGGGGTGATGGTTTTAAACTGCAGGTGGAGAGACTCAGGCTGGACATGAGGAAGGAATTGTTGCCCCTGACGGTGATGAGAGCCTGTCCCAGGTTGGCCAGAGAGGTGGTGGATGACCCATCATTGGAGACATCCCAGGCCAGGCTGGATGGGGCTGTGAGCAACCTGAGCCGGTGAAGATGTCCCTGCTCATGGCAGGGGTGGCACTGGATGATCTTTGAAGGTCCCTTCAACCCAAACTATTCTGTGATTCTATAAGATGGGAAGAAGGGGTTTTTTTGCATAAGAAGGGGGTGCCAGTTCCAGCATTTTTGCCACTGACATGAGCAATGGGGAAAGAAAAAAAGGAAAAGCAAAAAAATCCTGACAAAATTATTCATCAGCTCAGGTGAGATTGCATCTGTGAAATCTGCACAGTAACAATTCCCGAGAAGTGCTGGTAGCAACACAAACCTGACTGAGGCCCTGCAACTCTAATCAGCTTCATGGTGCTGTGGGCGATGCTGCGAAAGCTGTGCCTTGCAGGAGCAACGTTGTGACCACAGTGATGGATGATTCCCCAAATGCTGCTACAGGCATTGCAAGGAAGGTTTCAGAACAGCAGGAAACAAGTTGTGGGTAAGGGAGGGATGAAAAAGGAGACAGTGGGTAAATATATAAATGAAACCTGAGAAAGACAGGCAGAAGAACTGATAACTGAGTGGGGTTATATGTTATAAGTGGTTATAAGTGGCAAAAGAATGCTTCCCAGTCATGTACAGAAGAAGAAAGGGGTAAGAGGGAAGAAGGAAAATATTAAGATGCCACTGGAAATGGAAAAAAAAAATAAAGTAAAAAATAAATATCTGAACAACAGAAGGACTGGTGTTTGTGAAAAAAAAAAAAAAAAAAAGAGAAAGTTACCACTGTAGAAAGTTAATGGGTAAACAGTAAAAGTGGTATATGTGAATGATGGATATCTAGATTTGGTAAGAATAGCCTAATTCCCATCAGACAATGAGAAACTAAGGGCTGGTAGAAAAGGGATACTTAAGAAAAAGATCTGGTTTCTCTCTTTACTATGACGATACCTCTGCCAATATTCAGCCATGAGAAAGCTATTTTAACATTGTGACTCTCATTTCTGTTTTGCATAAAATAGAACCATGTCAGGCACACCAATAAGTTTACAAACAGTTATGGGAGAATTAAGCATAACAACAGCATAGTGAGTAAATTGTATTATTGTTTTTAGAAATGGGGAAAATAAGGCACAAGAAATACAACATCAGAAATTTGACATCCATGCATATTTTAAACTCAGTAGTTCAAGACTTTTGATTTAGACTGGTTGTCTAATTGTTCAGCCGTTCATTGCGATAGGGTAGAAACAGAATTTTCCTAAAGTGAGGTTCCTGCTCTATTTAAAAAGAATGCCAAGAATGTAAACCAGGAATTTCTGTAGTTCTAACATAAGTGATCGTAGTCTCACACTGTATCTTTCTGATCACTGTCAATATCCATTGCCTCCTGTGGGAGCTTAGTCAGCTTGGATTTGAGCTGCAAGCCTCTCCCCAGCACCCCCAAAGCTCACTGACCTCAGTGACCCCAAAATCCAACGCTTCATGTCCACATTTCCCAGACAGCCAGAATGAGTTCTGGGTTCTCTCATCTGCCCGAAGTCTTTTTGCAGATTTTTCTGGCTGGAGAACAGCAAAATGTACCTAAGGCATGAGGTAAGTGCCCTTTTGCATGTGCTTCAAAGGAAGAGCACTCCTGTGGTTTTCTGTCTCCCACCTCCTACCTCCAGTGGCTCTAGAGGTAGTTCAGGGCAAAATCTGGCCTAAACACCCTGTTCTCAACCTCTTTTTTTGCTCATGGCTGTAAAAACTGCCCACAAGGACTAACACAGGTGAACACAGGTCATCTAGCACAGGTCAAGCATATTTATGGCATCACCTTCCCCTGATAATTTCCTCACCCAGACTTCCAGGGTGCTAAAAAACAGCGTGTGATTGAGTTCGGTCTACATGCAAACGCATGATGGAAAGACCTTGAGAAGGCTGTTAAATAAAGATCCCAATTATGAGCACTGGGATATCATCTCTAATAAGTCAGGAAGTAAATGGCCTTCTTTCTTGTTCCCACTCTTGCAAGCTGAAGTACTCATCTTTGTGTACACACACACTGGGTACCACTCGTCTTAATGACACAGATGATGAAAACTTGCACTGCACTCAGGTAATGTGCATTAAAGAGGTTTTATCTGGTGCAAATAAATGCCACTTTACCATCTTTTTAGTGTTTTAAAAAGTTCTTCCATAAAAAACATGGGCTTGATTTACTGGCATTAAATAAAGAAAAGATCTGGAGAGGCATCTATCTATCCTTCCATCCATCTATCATTAGATGTAATTTAATACTTAATGACATTTGTGATCATCATGCCATGCTTGTAATTGAAAATGAATAATTGAAATTCCAATTACCACAGGGGTCAGCGTAAGGCAAATTCGTATAGTGACTTGCTAGGCAATAGCTTAAATTTGCAGTCATGTTAGGACTGCAAACAATGTGTTTCATTCTTCAATTATTTATTGGGAAATGTCGTCTTAATTTCTCTTAGTTCTTTCTCTGAACAGTCAGGGCATTGTCCTGAAAGGCAGAAAATCTAGACTTTCATGCTCATTCAGCATCTAGCTGGAGAGTCCTGGATCAGCACTCCTCTGGGGCTCCCCACTGACATCTATCCTTACCAGAGCAACTGAAGGTACCACCAGCAAACCCAATGCAATTCAATACCGGCCATATATATTTTTCGGCATGAGGGAAATGGCAAGACCAAGAATAAATTATACCAGTGGAACTAGCCCTAAATCATCGATCCTGGGCTTCAAACAACATCCAGTGGCAAATCATCAACATAACAAAAGAGACTCATTTTCAGGCCATTAGCTGCTTGCAGTACAAGGAACTTTTCTGGCTTTCTCAGAAATTTGATCCCCTAATGACTACAGAAAGGGCATCAGGACAGAAAATAATTACAGTCTGTCAGACAGTCTGGCATTCAACCTTCCACATGGTCCAGCAGACGGTGTCAAAGATTTGACCTCAAGGGGGTTTAAAGCACATTGTCAGAAAATACTCATCTAAATGGTCTACAGAGCATCCTACAGCTGATCGATGTCTTAAGTGAGCAATACTTAGCAGCTGGAATGTGTTTGATTAGTACATCTAACCCCTGATTGATTGGTATTCTAAATAATTAATTGCCTTGTTCGTGGGGGAACAAAATAAAACTTTAATAAGTGACAAGGATCTCAGTGCCTCTGTAGCAGGCTACAAGGATGTTAATTCTGCTTTTCACTGGTTGGCTTAAAATTAACATATGAAGCCACCCGTATTTTCATCCAGAGCTGCAGAATTTTACTGTTTTCCTAATATTCAAGAATTTAGTTTAGTGGCCATTTCCCTTAAACTTCCTTCACTTTCAGGAATTTTGCATGTTACTTTTCCTTATAATTTAATTCAGCTGATCTTTTTAGAAAGAAGCAATGGTTTCAGGCATTAAAACCTGAAGCCATGTCTTTTAACAAAGTTATGAATACAGCATATATGAATTTTTTTTAATAGTTTGCTGACCATCTCACATTAGACACCTGAGTATAAGCTAGTATTGCTTAGCTTTGCTTTGCAACCAGTGGGAATAGACACCTCCAGAAGGTAACTCATCTAAGATGCATCTCTTTTAAGTGCCTGGGTTTACACAGTAACTCCTACCCAACATGTTAGGCTTTTTGTGCCCAAATGCATCACATTGTGCTTTTGATCAAGAAACTCTGCAGTGCCTCTGACAAGCTGCTGCAGATTCAGGCTCACAGGTAGAAAAGTACATGCAGGTTATGTTAACCAGCTCCCTCAGGAGGCTGATGTACAGTTCTTCATTAATAAAATCTGGAGGGACTGATTATTTCTGCAAGCACTGAAATGTGTGCACAGCCTGACCTGGAATGCAAACAAGATGGACTGGGATGATTTACAGGTATCTCTGCAGAGATACCAGACTGAAGGCTAAAAGAAAATCAGTACTATTTTTTTTTTTTTTTCTACAAACAAAGGGAATGGAAGATTTTTGATGGAGATAGCTGGAAAAGGCTCATCTGAGCACAGAAATCACCCTCCTGTGACTAACGATCTCCATCCTCCCTTCTCTCTGCCAGCAGCATTGGGTGCCCCCAACTCCAACCTCAGTTCATTGTACACTATCTCACCAAGACCTAGATTAATCTGTGAAGCAAACAAATAAATATTTCCAAAACCTTCCTATATATCTGTAAGCTAGGACATGCATTAGTGCTCTTCCCCATATGGTACTCGGTTATTCTGTCCCAGTCTGGGTCTCTTGGCAGGACTGGGTCTGAGGCATCAAAGGGCCAGTCACTCCACCAGGGCACTCAGGTCCTGAAGTTTTTTTAGATTAAGAGGAACAGGCCCCCAAAATTTATCCATCATCCTTTTAAGGCTGGTACACCATCACTTCAGAGGACATAAAATGGTCAAGCTGAGTGCTAGTCCTTCATATTGAGTCAGCCCCTTCCACTGCAGGTCCAGAGCATGGAAGTTTTTCTATTGCATTCTCAACTTAAAAACCTCTTGGCATCCAAATGGTAATGTGTTAAAATGATCTCCATGTGGTTTGAGCCTATGTTTTTTCGGTCAGCACTACCACATTGCCAGGCAGGTCACAATGTTGTTATTAGCATCAGATTTATAAGGACCATCAGTGGGTGAAGTGTCCTTGGAGAGGCTTTTTAAACAAACCTGATTTCAGCTTGTGGAATCAGACCATCATTATGTCTCTCACCAACCAAAGAATGTGTGTTTACATAAGAGGAGGCCACGGGTCAGAGGCAGAGAGCAGAAGCACAGACAGTGCAAATCAATATTTTTAGATAGTTTACTGTTAAATAAACTGTAAGACCAGGTCCAGCTGGTTTGAATCAGCTTCACCACTCTTGGTATCAGTGGAAGAAGAAACGTTTACTTGTATAGGAGTTATGGATCTCAGTGTACTTATCTCAATAAACTTCTGTCTGGAAAACCTAGCAGCTTCTCGAATTAGTTGTTCATTGAGAACATGGGAGAGGTTTTCAGCTTCTTGGCTTGCAAATAAAGCAATTAAATAGTAATTTAGAAATCAAGTTAAGATCAAATATTTAAGTTCTCAGAGCCTTTGTGTAATCAGGGACTGGTGGGTGTCAAACAGATCGCAGGACTGGAAAGATCTGTATTAAGAACAAGAAAAGCAGTTCTTCCATCTCCTGACTCTCAGAACAGGGTCCTGCCCTCTGGGCACAGTGTCTCATACCTTCTATGTACAGCAAAAACCAAAAGGCAAAAAACTTCAGAGCAGAGAAACAGAAACAGATGCCATCTCGTTGGCTGCAAAACTTAGGCAACGTTTTCTTACATAGGTAACGTTTTCTTACATTGCCGTAAGATTGGCTGAAATGGCATGGTGGGTGGAAGAGTTACATTCTCTCTGCTGCAAAGGGCAAAAGGAATTTAATGTGATGCAGAATAAATTTCCTGCCATGCTCGGCAGCGATAGCGTCAGGGTTGTTCACCTGTTTCCTTGTGAGTCATGTCCAACTTTTGGACACATATTTCCATGTGTGTCCAACATAGCTTGAGGTGGGAACTAATGAAAAGCCTGTTTTTTGACATGTGTTGATACACATGGCGCAGTTACCTAGCACAGAGGCTGCTTTGCACATATTTCTGTAGGCTGGATTTGTAAGTCAACAGGAGCTCTGGACCAGCAATGCTCACTTGGGAACTCCCAACTCCAGGCTCTGAATTCTGCCAATACTCTGCACAACTTCTATGAATACATTAAATGCCTATAGATCATCTACCTCTGGGAGGATTACTATAAGCCTTGTCTGATAACATAGCCAAAGAATTACAAAAATTCAATTTTTTTAACCAGTGAAGCTTACAATGAGGCTTTTTTAAACCTCCCAGCTATCACGCTTTCTTTCTCCTGCCTTAGCTTTCACATACTACTTTGTAAAGTTTAACCTTCCATTTACTTTTTTCTTTATTGAAATAGAATTTATTTTATTTAGTAATTAAGACACAAAAACCCAAAGAAACAATCAAGTTACCTGAAGGCTAAATATTATAAGCAGTTTTACTCTCCTTACCACTGAAAGCCAGAACATTTTTTAAATTATTTTTTAAATCACAATGGTAAATGTTGATTCAAAAGCTCAATTATACATCATTCCAAGGGAAATTTGATTAAATCATCTAACTTCACAAAAATCTAGCCAGGATATGTATCTGATGGCTGCATTTTAATTACTATTATTATCAAGAGAAAATATTTATGCTATAATAGAATACAAAATTCCTGGTGGGACTTATTATTATTACTACTTCAACTCTTCTGCAGCAAGAATTCTCTATATTTATGGGTAATAATATATAGTCTTACACCACTTGGTCAAATTTATTAATCAAACTTTATTCTACAGTGGACACCTTATTGACTTCTGTTCTGCTGGCTTTTTGTCATTTCTGTCTTCATTTGGGCAACATTCCCACAGAGAATCTCACTCAAGCAGCCGCTTCAACCAGTTTAAGTTTATGCATGAGGATACACTTGGGCTCAAATTTAAAATTAAGTAGTAACATATTTTACTTCAAAATTAAAATAAATACAAACCACTGCCATTATTATTTGATCTTACCTCAGTTGCGCATGTTATGGCCATTAGTTTATGCTACTAAAGGAGTTTTGCGAGACTCTGCCTTCATTTCACCTTTTGATTCACAAGCTGAACCCAAAAAAAATCAAAAAGGAGTGGCTATATCTCGGGCTGACCTAAATAAGTTTTCTTACTGTTTTTCTTCTTACTAACAAAAAAAAAAGAGTGGGATCAACTGAAACATTTTACTTGGACTGAAATACCATGTTTTCATTTGTGGAGGTTGGAGTTTGCCTTCTTTCTTTTACATTATTATTTCTTTAGGCCAACAGGCTTAAACCAACAGTTTCTAGCAAGCCACTGAAATATTTCATGTCAATGTTTTCCTAATTTTCATTTTTTCTTCTCTCAGGCAGAGAGCTGTTAAAATATGTGGATGTCACTGCACACTACACAGCAAACTACTCCAAAGTATTATACCCAATTCTGTTTTTATGGCTATTTAACCATAAGATCGGGACATACCACCAGCAGCAGCAAGGAATTAAGACTCACACACACTCAGTACAAATTCACCCTGTCTATCTTTTGGCAGAGAAAGGATAAATTTACGGTAAGAGGCATCTCCTTACACTTTCTCTGCAACAGTCGTGTTCAACCTTTGTTATTCTGCAACCTCCTACAGATTTTCCACTGCAGCAAATACTTCTGTGTCATGTCTAAAAGTCCACTAAAACTGTCTTTTTATTTTTTCTTTGTTACCTTTTGAGTTCTCAGGATTTACAGACTCACAGTCATCTCCAGAAAGAGAGTGGAAGGATGTCAATGAAAAGAGTACGTCACTTAGGCTCTGCCCACATTCATGGCTTAAGAACTGAAATTATTTGGTTCATCACAACTTGAGGTTCATAGGCTGGCCAGCCTTCCTCAGCCTGAGTATCTACAACCTTTTTGGTAACTCTCTCTCTATTCTTCCAAGACATGCATAGTGGCATATTTCCCTGTTCCCTGCACTTTTATGCAGTAACATTTTGACCTGAACTTTCACAAAAGAAAGGGAAGATGGAGGTTCGAAACTTGCTTCTGCAAGCAGAGGTGAGAAAGGGTTTCTGCTAACACAGGACCTCACCTCTTTTTTCTCAAGTGATCTCAGAACCAGTTTAAAGGTTGTGTAGAAGGGTATGCTCTTTTTCCTTCTCACTGAAGTTTTTCACCTTTGCAGGCAAGAATTTGAGGCAGCCAAGCTACCTGAAAGAATGGGATCATCACTTTGCAGCCAAGTAGTTAGAAGACTAATATGCAGTCCTGATTTCTCACCCAAGGAAGTGTAGTTTCTGCACGGTGGAGAAATCTCAGCATTACTGATAGAGACACATCCCATACAGAGGAAGAAAACTCATATAAATTCAGTCATCTCCATTGTCTACCCGAATTAGTCACCCCAGGCTCCTTTTTTAATCCTCAGAGTGAACACATAGGATGCGTTTTTATTTTAGGTGTGTTTTTAAAATGAAAATATTGTACCCTAGATGGGCCTGTTTCCCTCCACTAACTAAAAAAACAGTCTGTGGTAACTATCTCAGCTGTGAATATTTACATTTGATCAGATGCACCTAATCCAGGCTGGTTTTCTGTATACTTTGTCATCTTCTTTTCCAAACAAAACTTTCATTTCATTAAGTAACCTCTTTCATACTATCTCGAAACAAAACTTCTATAAAATCCAGGATAAAAAAAAGAAAAATCAAATTGAAACCTCCTGTTTTTAGACATTCGTGTCCCAGAGTAGACCCTGAAATCTAACCACCACTATTTGGGCAGCCAGAGGGAGAAACAGACTATAAACAAAACTGAAACAGATTTTATTGATTTTTCCCCATGCAGGCTAAGCCACATGCAAAATCAAAATCAAACACAGAATATCAATAACTAACAACAAGTTGAGTGCATTTTCAAATGAATTTCCTCTCCATGGTCCAAGGCACTCCTGGAATAACTCAGATTAAGAAAGATACCTGCAAATTATGATTTGCAGTGGATTATGCCCATCTAAGTGTTCATTTCAATATGTTTTCATGCTGATGACCTCAATGGAATAAAGGAAGTTATATTACCTGAAAGCTGTTAACCAGGTACAATGCTCTATTGCCTGTGTATCTTAATGGTAAAATGTTTTCTCTCACAGAGCTACCGTGAGGTTCTTGTTCGTAATCCACCATCTAACCCCTTTTTCCTGAGCTTTTTATACACATTTCCAACTTACTGAGTTATGATACCTCACCATATCTGGGCTCTGACTCCAAGAGTTGACTCACAATCAGGGTTTAACCTAGCAAGTTTTGGCAAAAACTGAGAGCAGGCCAGGTATTTGCAAGGAGACACTTACTATGAACTAAATGCATAGGGTAGAATTCATCTCTCGTTAAACTTTGTATGTTGAGGACATCTTCCTGTGAGCTAGCCACCCTAAACTCCTTTTATTGTTGATGGAAATAAACTACTACTATTGTTTAGGAGCTGACCCTCTGGAAAAGCAGCACCACTGAGGACTTTGGAATTCTGTTTGACAATAGTTTGAACATGAGTCAAGAATGTGCCCTGGTGGCCAAGAAGGCCTATGGTACCTGGGGTGCATTAAGATGAGTGTGACCAGCAGGTTGAGGCAGGTTGTCCTGCCCCTCTACTCTGCCCTGGTGAGGCCGCATCTGGAGTTCTGTGTCCAGTTCTGGGCTCCCCAGTGTAAGAAGGATAAGGAATTGCTGGAGGGAGTCCAGTAGTGGTCTCTGAAGATGATTAGGGGCCTAGAGCATCTTTCTTATGCGGAGAGACTGAGAGAGCTGGGTCTGTTCAGCTTGGAGAAGAGAAGCTGAGGCTGGATCTGATCAATGTTTATAAATGTCTCAAGGGTGGGTGTCAAAAGGATGGGACCAAACTCCTTTCAGTGGTGCCCAGTGACAGGATGAGGGGCAATAGGGACAGACTGAAACAAAGGAGGTTAAATCTGAATGTGAAGAGAAACTTCTTTCCTTTGAGGTGCCAGAGCCTGGAACAGGCTGCCCAGAGATGTTGTGGAGTCTTCTTCTCTGGAGACATTCAAACCCACCTGGACACATTCCTGTGTGATCTGCTCTGGTGACCCTGCTTTAGCAGAGGTCCCTTCCAATCCCAACCGTTCTGTGATTCTGTGGTTGTCTCCAGCTGGGATGAACCCCAGCCCAGAAGTACATTTTAGGATAAAACCAAGCTAATACAACTCACAAGTTGCTGCAACATGACTGTCTTATGCTCCTAATACATCTCTGTACAAGAAGGTGCTTGTACTGGGGTGATTTCTTTCACACAAACTGGCTTGCTTAAGAGTGTAACTCCAGTTTCCATGAAGGCACGCCTGTATCTGTGAATCAAAGATCCCTCCAAAACTGCTTGGATGGAAAACTTCTGAAGTATTTAATTACAGTCCCAGATCTGTGTAGAGTCGGGGCTGCTTATGTATCCTGAATTTTAAATTCCCTGGAATTTTTCATACCAAAAAATATAAAGAAATGGAAATTAGTTTTATATTTGGTGGGGTACAAAAGTCACTGTAATTGAATGATAATTTGCCGTGAAGCATGGGTATGAGTCCTCATGTTTGCCTCTTGACCTGAAAGGATATGGCTAGTGAAAACGTCTAGCAGATAATTACTGCTAGGCTAATCCTGAGCCTTGGTTATCATTCACAGGTCAATCTCCCTAAGATAATTCCCAGGATAATATTACTCAGGAACACATTCTCCTTGCATAATGCAACACCTGCCTCTGTTGTGAGACCCCAGGGATGGGGAGCTGAGTTTTACCTTTTCTTTGGTCTATTTGTTAAAATTTTTGTAGGGCAGAGGATGGAAGCAAGAAAAGGGGAGAATAACAGAAAAATAATTTGGCAATAGAGAATGTGGGGTGATTTTATTTTAGTTACTCAGCAGACTTCTCACAGAGTATGTAAAAATGAGGAACAGACAAATTCTCATGTCATGCAACAGTACCAGGTGTTGCTGGAGAAAGGAAGGGGGCTGGTTTGAACAAACGAAATATTTGCTAGCCCAAATGCACTAACAAATGAGCCTTACCATAGCATATCATCTTCTTCTGTGCACAGGATTGCACACATCTTTAACTGTTAGAAGGAACACATCTTTTAGAGTATTTACAAGACTGTGAGGAGATTGGTGTGTTTGTATTTGTATCCTACCAGTTTGAACACCAGCAAACCATTTTTCTTTATAAATTCTACTGCAGGTGACCAAGAGGAAAAAAAGAGATGTTGAAAAGTGCTCTCAGAAGATTACTTATTACAAAATCATTGCTCCTCTTTTTGTCAAGACAAATATACTTCCAGGACCCAGGGGTAGGAGTCAGATATGTGATGTATTTTAGAGAGGGTCAGGATGCTCCCTGGGCTTCTACAGCAGCACAAGGCACGTGAGCACGTGCATGGGACAGACCAGGTCACAACCGTGCATGGGAATGATCACAGCCTTCTTTATTCCCCTCAGAGAAACATAGGACCATAAAAGATCTCCAGAGGTCATCTGGTCCATCCCCTTGCCCCGAGGTAGGCTTAACTACAGGGAGGTCACGCCTGACAGATGTTTGTTTAACTTGCTCTCATCATGATGGAAACTCCACAACCACTGCAGATAATCTGTGCCTGGTCTTTAGCGTCCTCATTGCTAGAAATCTTTCCTTTCCACTGTCATAAATCTACCACTGCTGTTGTAAGATAAGAAGAAGGACAGATCAAAAGCAAGAAAATGTATGAGGGGAAAAAAATTAATACCCAGGGGAGAAAAAGGGGAATAAAAGAAAAAAAATTTGCCAGGATCCATAGGCTGCTCTACAATAGTTCAAAATTTTGCAACCCTGAAAGCAGCACTGAAGGGGAAAGTTTAGTGGGCTCAGTGCCAGCAGTAGGAATAATAATTAATAATAATTAAGCATCTGGTCAAAGGTCAATGGTAGAGTAAGGTTACATGATTAGTCTGGACAGCAACATAGAGAGGATGGGAAAAGGTATGTAAGGATCTTAATTAATGCCACTTACAATGCTATTAATAATGTATGATTAATCATTTAATTATTAATATCTTTCATTACTTTCTCTTATTTTGCCTGATTTCATAGAGGGAGAAAAAAAATCTCTGCCTCTAATAGCTTACATATAAATGTTACTGGTAGATTTTCAGCCCTGTGTTGAAAGACACATAGGTCTTCATATTCTGATTCAAATTTTTATGATCTCTTTAATTCCACTTGTGTTAATTATATCTTTCAGCTCTTTAGCTAAAAGAAATAGAAGTATCACACCTACTTACTATACTAATCAGTGGATTAGTGGGTTTTTTTGTTGTTGTTGTTTCTTGTTTTGCTTCTAATACTTTTAAAAAATACAGTTGAATGAACTGGTTTATTCTGGAGTAGCAAGATCACATGGAACAATTCCAAAAGATATAGTTTTAAATTGGAAACAGTTGGGAAAGGGGAAATCAGCTATCAGTCTTGAGTTACTACTGCTGTAACTGGAAACAACTTTACAAGTACATTTAGATAATTCATATTATTTTGCCAACACTTTGAAGTTACACTTTCTTCCTTCATTTCTTAAGTCAGCAAGAAATGGTTATTAAAGGCATCTCTTAAAAAAAATGAAACTGTCAAGATGCAGCTTTGAAATCTTTGAAAAGACGCCTGTAACGTATAATGTGCTATAAGCACTTCTATTAAATCATGGCTCTTGTGGTTCTAACACAGAAATACCAGAAAAGAATTCTTTTCACATAGGGTCAGTAGCTAGACAATAATGGGAAACACTTGGGCTGAACGTAAAAGTTGGCTAAAGTAAGCTCCTTACCATCTGCTTGTTATCAGCAGTTATAGGAGCAAGGCAGGTGACCCATAAATATATATATTTTTTTAAATGACAAGCTTTTGTTTGTGTCTGTGTCATGAAAGAAGAGTCTCATTTTAACTTTATAGAGATACTGTCCAGGACTTCAAAATTAAATAACAGATGGTAGTAAAGCAAACAGGGGTGCTGGGAAAAACTGAAATTATTTTCTCATGTTAGAAAAAAGAAAAATTCTAAAAAGAATTAAGTCCTCACAATTTACCAGACATTGTTGTACTAGAAAATGAGAAGCAGACTGAAATCAATAGAAGAACTGATCAATTAACTTCCTCTGTCCCAGGTAAATGAAAAGCAAAGAAAAGTAAAAGCCATGGCAAAGACAGTGAAGAGAAAATTTTATTTAGGTGCACAAATAAATCCAAGAGGAGGAGACAGACACTGGAGCATGCTTTGTTTAGTATTGAAAGGCACAAACCGAGGATCGAAAGGTAAAGCTAAACAAATGCACACCAGGAAAAAAAGGTACAGATGCTTAACAGTGAATGCACTTAACCACTTAAGCACACTTGTGATAGGCAGGGTGGGATTTATCTCTGAATGTGCTCAGCGTCTCTGGAAGATAAGAGTTGTCCGCACAGAAGTTGCCAGGCTCCAACTGGGAATGAATGAAATTCCATCACCCCCATTAAATGGGAGGTCAAGGTGGAAGAGTTAATGGTTTCTCTGACCTCAAAAATCTTTGAAATTATGAAACTATTAGGTTGCTGATCTAATTGTCTGGGTCACTTGGAGTTGCGGGGTTATTTTGTATCGGCTTTTTAATTTAATATATTGCATATGAGTTACTATAGTTGAAATAGAGACAATAATTAACCTCTAGTTATTTTTCAAGACATAGCTTTTCTAAAAACAAGCAGTTTTTGTAGATTGTAAGAGCTGGTTGGCATTCAGTAACTACAATGTGAAAAAAAAAAAGAAAACAAGGTCTTTGAAATCCCTTAAAGCTGTTCTCTACACAGCATCTTCTTTTAAATATTTTGTCATCAAGAACATTAGTGAATTACCAAATCAATTAAATATTTGTTAACTGACAGCAATAAAGAAAAATCAACTTATGTAATTATACTGAATTAAAAACAATGGAATTATTATTAATACTAAAGATTGGCATGCTTCCCAGAGCTGTAAGTTTAATTTTACTTCCCTTTTTAAAGCTAAATTCATTCTCTGCAATCCATCCAGCGAAATTCTTGATGCTTGTTTTGTCACCAAGGGTTTTGCAGATGCAGAAAAAGTAGAGCACTCTTGCAAAGACACGTGTTGTGGCTTAACCAAGTGAATGCAAGGATATGAAATTCTTTAATGATCAGGCTCTAGGATAGATGTTCCATAAAAACAAAGTAAAAATAAAGTAAAAAACTCTTCAAGGAATCTTAGACAGACTTGATATGAAGTTATTCATAATGGTCTACTGAACCTTTAGGTCAAAGCTGGTTGTGCATAAACTTTTCTACTGGCATGATAAATGAGACCAATCTATGAAATTAAGACTCAGATCTTGAGTTCAAGATTACTAAATCATCAAACAGTTCTTTAAGTCAGACAACAACCCAAACCACCTCAATTTTCATTATTGTCAAGGTCAGTTCACCTTTGAGAATTGATTTGTCAGTGTGAAAGGAAGGT
This sequence comes from Columba livia, assembly GCF_036013475.1. Taxonomy (NCBI): domain Eukaryota; kingdom Metazoa; phylum Chordata; class Aves; order Columbiformes; family Columbidae; genus Columba; species Columba livia. The sequence continues at coordinate 5,814,708 of NC_088602.1, forward strand.
GTGATTGGAATAATGAGACCAAGTAGAGTACATTTACTTCTGCTCCATGACAGAGCAGCATCTGAGTTATCAATACTGTCTTCTCACGCTGGCCTCTTGCTCATTTTAGTGCACAAGTAAAACAGAAAGTTAGAAAAGATCAACAAAGTTGCTCTCATTTGAGATGCCCTCAACTTGAGCAGCTCTCCCACAACATAGAAATACAGAGTCATTTAGGTTGAAAGAGACCCTCAAGATCATTGAGTCCAACCATAACCTAAATCTAGCACTAATCCATGTCCCTAAGAACCTCATCTATGTGCCTTTTAAACCCCTCCAGGGATGGTGACTCCACCACTCCCTGGGCAGCCTGTTCCAATGCCTGACAGCTTTCTGTAAGTAATTTTTTCCTAATATGCTTTCTGAGCCTTCCCTGGCACAACTCGAGGCCATTTCCTCTTGTCCTATCACTTAATCATGTTTCCTCAGGGATCAGTTTCTACCTTCAGTGCTGCTGTACCGGTTCCACACCTTCCCAAAGGAAGGGCTGGGAGAGACAGAGGCTGGGAGAAAAGCTCAACAGCGTGAACAGCCAGGCTTAACACAGGTTTAACCAACAAGATCCTGTTATACAGAAGGTGAAAGTAGGTGTTCCATCACTTTATTTTGGAATAATTTGTTTTTTTAATTAAAAAGCAGTTGCAAAATATGTGAAGAAACTCAGCTGCTCTTTTACTTTGACAGCAGAAACGGGGTCTCACAGTACCTACCATCTCCTTCTGATCTCCCTCATTTCAGCACTGGTCTTGCTCTCCTTGCTGTTTCCTTCTGGTTTTTTTTTTTTTTTTTCACTGCCCTCTCTCTTACCCTTTTCCGTGCTGTTCCTCATGCTCAAATGTATTATTTTATCTTTTATTTTAGAATTCATCTCTCTCAAGTTTCCCTTCTTCATTTTCTGGTGGCCAGCAGTGCTGGGGATCTGCTGCCTTTCACTTTGTTCCCTGCCTGTCAGCAGTATTACCAGATGAAGCTTGATGAGATAAAAACAAACTTGCTGATAAGCCTTGCCAGGCAGCAGTTTGACGCAATTTAATACTAATTCAGATTCAGATTTGTGATAATTTGCAACCAATCACATTTCAAGATCACTTTGTTCTTTAGGCATACTTATGTAGTGCTTTCCCTTAGAATAGCAGAAAAGGCATGTGGCTCTATGTATTTCCATGATGAAAGATCTGTTGTCTTGCTAAAAGCATCTCAGCCTCTTGGGGGTCTGCTAGGAGACCTCAAGAGACAGTGGTGTTCCACTTCAGCCCAAATATTCATCCTGAATTCTGAAAGACCTAGCACTTTAATTTTGCTAAAACAATTAGACAGCTGTGGTTTTAAATTATTATAAAATGGATGCGGAGCTGAAGCTCCCTGGTGAGATGACAGGGCTGTGTATTCCCATCATTGCTTTCCTGCATCACGCAGAACCATTGTTTCAGGCTTTTACGATCCAAGACCACGTTTGTTTACCGACATACCTTGGCCATTTTTGAGGGCAGTTAGTTACCTGTATGGCTATAATTATACAGAACCTAGTTTTCAATTAAACCAATTTAAAAGTATCACAACTCTCTACACCTGTTCCCTTTGGAACAGAGGAAGAATAGCAGCAGTGGGGTAAGGCATATTTACACTGGTAGCCCATTATTCCTACTAGGAAGAGATGCATCTTTTCCCCTACAGCTTTATCAGGAAAGCAACACACCTTTGAAGTCTAGAGAAGCCTTCAGTCAAGATACACTAACCATGGTCACAACTAGAAGTTTTCTGCTCAAACCATGAAGGAATAGTCCACTTACTTTACAACAAAGTCTAAAGATCAGCAAAGATTGCTAGGGTCACTGTGAACATGTTAGACACAATTCCATCTTGGTATTAAAAAGTTGAACATGTGACTGCTAGAAAAAAAAAAAAGATGTTATAGTTTTCACTTTGAAACATTTTTTAAAAAATATTTTGTCAAAAACTTTGTCTAAAGACATGTTTTTGTTTGTGTGTTTGATTGTTTATTTTTCTTTCCTGAAGAAAGTTGTACCTTCTTGATGTCCTTGAGCAAACCAGAAACTGATGATGCCTAGTTATCTGTCCCTGCTCGTACTTAAACCTGGTGAAATCTTAAGTTTTTTGTGATTTTGATTTTATGCACTTGTGTATATTTGTGTGGGCTTTTAAAGACATTCTAGAGACTTCAGTTTCACTCGCGTCTCCACTCGCGAACAAAGAGAAAAGGAGGATCTGAGAACCTCTCAGCAAATTTTCTGTCCATGCTTTGGTACTTCACATCGCAGCAGAAACACGCAGGTTTTGTGAGTGCTGACCCCATCTTTCACTCTGGCTCCCTGTACATCAATATCACAGCAAACATCGTGCCATATATCACTGTGCAGATCCTGAAGAAAGACACCTGTTCAATATCAGTGTTCAATCTCCTGAGTTAAAAAACACATCCAGGGAGGTTATTATTATTTCATAAATATGGTTTATTAATCTGGCAGGCTGCAGTGTTTGAATTTAAAATGTATCTTTCTATCTTACATGATTATTGATAGAAAATGTCATTATAAAAGATACTGTTGCATAGGCTGGTAAGAAAATTGTTTTCTTGTGTGTAATAATTATTCTGCTAGAAAAGATGCTCAGCAATCCCTTGGACATATACATACTTTCACTTATTGTTACAACAGCCTGCTTGATGTACATAAGCTGAATCTTTATGAACTATTTAAGCTGTGTATCAATGGTTTTAAATAGCAGCTAAAGCCCAGTATGTAGTAGTGTGAGGTTGAATATGATGAAGTATAAGAAGTACCAGATAATGAAACCATAAATGCCACGCACCTGTTTAAAGGAAAAACAGCAAATGTGATATAGTTTAGTATTTCACAATGTGGTGAAATGGAAATGAATAACAAAGTCTGTAGGAAGTATTGCTACAGACTTTTATACATATTCTAAGCCTGATTTCTGAAAAGTAATAAGCACATAAATAAACCAGTTCCACTAATATTTTCAAAACTGCTAGTAATACCATAACTAACAGAAAGGAAATATAAAATAACCAAAGGTTAAATATCTGGTTATTTTAAGTTTGACTTATTTTAGAGAAAAGGCAAGTTAATTGTCTGATGATTTTAGAGTTTGTAGAATCTTGCATATATTTTGACAAATTAATAGCAATAGGGTACATATGATTTCAAAAAGCATGCTCTCAACATACTCAAGGATTTTTTTGCATATGATTTTTGAAGCTTTTCAAAGCTTTTCTCGTGCTTTTGTCCTTTGCACCTATTAATACAGACTTCTCAATTTATTTATCAGCAGAGAAGTTCAAGGCCTGAAACAGAACATTTCCAGAATATCCTAGTTAAGATACCAGCCTGGGATTTGTTTGTGTCCTTCCAGACAGATGCCAATTAAAAAAAAGCGAGGAGGAAAAAAAAACCCCTAACAATAGCAAAGGATTGATTGACAAGTGCTAGCAAACAAGACTTCCTTCAAATATTTTATGAAAAGGATGCTGGAATTCATTACATTCTGTTTCCAAAAGCTATCTGTATCAAAAAGAATGTATTCAGAGGAATTAACTGTTTCTGTCCTGTGGATCTCGTACCAAATTCAGAGTTCACCTTCTCGTGGCAGGAGGCCTCTTTCCCTCTTGCCCTATCTGCAATGGGAAGATAAGAGGCAGGTGGAAAGGTCTTGCATCCTTATTATATGGAAAGATTAAAGGTATTTGTACAGGGCTGGGTGCATTTTTGAAGACCAGCTTAAAATACATAATTGCTTTATCTGCTGATACACTGAGGATTGTGATATCTGGGCCACACAGGTGCGGAAGAAGCTTCAGAAAGCTGCTTAAAAAATCTATTTTGCAAGCTCCACAGCAGTTCTTTGCCACAAACACCCTTCATTCAAGGCCAGGCTGGATGGGGCTCTGAGCAACCTGATCTAGTTGAAGATGACCCTGCTTAGTGCATGAGGTTGGTCTAGAAGACCTTTGAAGGTCCCTTCCAACTCAAACCATTCTATGATTCTATGATTCACACCAAGTTTGTAGATGTTTCATTAAAACATGGTGACCTGGGACTCATGCATCAAGCATCGATTTGGAGAGGCAGAAGAAAACTTTTCAAGGAGCATCTCACACAGCCATAGTGGTTGAAGGAACCAAAAATGGCACAGAAAGGACAACACAATGTGCAGTTGCCTTCAGAGCAGTGACCAAGAGAGGAGCAGTCTGTCTGCCTAGATTCAACTCAGTAAAACCTGAGGGAAAAACACAATACAGGAATCCTGCTGTTGTTCATATTGCTGTTATGACAAACCTTAGTCGAGGACCCAGAAGGATTAACCTCCTCCTTAGGAGGGATATTCTGAAGTGGCTGACAACAGTTCACTTTACTGTTAATATACAGCAACTGCGATGGCATTGCATAGGTAGGGAACTTACAAAGATGGACAAGTCTCCAGCCAGGAATCTCACCCCACTTCTTTGCATGGGGATATATAGTGCAGAATACACAGTGCTAAATCCCTGCTATAAAAGTGATGACATTGGGAAGAAAGCTTAAGCTAACATCTAGCTGGAGCTAAATGTGGTATCAGCACATTCAGTCACCTCCCCTCACAGCATTTCCAAGAGCTGTAAGAAAAGGTGGACTTGTACTTTTCTTGGAGAAGTATATAAACAGAAAAACTCCTTGTCCCACTAAGACATCTCTAGCTGGATGTATGCCTTTGGATTATGACAAAGATGGACTTCCCAGATTATTCTTTGAACTTTCTTCTTTGATGGCTTCCTTTCCTAGAATCACAAAATAATTTAGGTTTGAGTACAAACTCTGGAGATCTGTTGTCAATCCTCCATCTCAAAAGCAGATCCAGTTAGATTAGGTGGCTCAAGAATTTGTCCCACTATCTGAAAGTCACCAAGGATGGAGATTATCCAGCTTCTCTGGACATCTGATCACATTCATACTGAAAAACTCTTAAAAAAATTGTTTGGCAATTTTTATTTTTTAACCACCTTGCACCTATTATACAATTTGTACTCTCAATTTATACTGGCAATGATAGTGACTTCTAACCTGAAGCTACCACAGTGGTAGTCTTGCTAATTCAATTTTAAATATTCAATTTCTGAATATATTTTTGTTTTCTGGAAGAGCTCTATGCCTCACTACAATTAATGTAGTTATCCCAACTGGTTTATATCTGAGGAAGAGAATTATTGTGCACAACAGCAAAAATGTTTTTTCTTGTCCCACCTCTCAAAACAGAATCAGCTTTATTTGCTGGCTTTGTGGCATTATATGCCTTTCTCAAACCCTTCTGATACATTATCATGCAGCAATGTCAACTGTGCGCTATAAAAATGATCAATGTCTAATGAAACAGGTAGTATACTTTAATATTTTCAACTAAAGGACCAGGTGCTGGAAATCAATTCATATAGTGGAGGCTGCAAGGGTCTTATTACATCACCTATTCCCATCCTGGACTCATTTTTTGGAAAGAGTGTATCCCACAAATATAATGAGATCGATGGAACACCTCTCCTATGAGGACAGGTTGAGAGAGTTGAGGTTGTTCAGCCTGGAGAAGAGAAGGCTCCAGGGAGACCTTATAGTGGCATTTCTGTACTTAAGAGATTCCTATGAGAAAGATGGGGACAGGCTTTTTAGAAAGGCCTGTTGCAATAGGACAAGAGGTGATGGTTTTAAAATAAATGAGGGTCAATTCAGGATGGCCATGAGGAAGAAATGTTTTACAATGAGAATGGTGAAACACTGGTCCAGGTTGCCCAGGGGTGGTAGATGCCCCATCCCTGGAGACGTTCTAGGCCAGGCTGGACAGGGCTCTGAGCAACCTGAGCTGGTGAAGATGTCCATACTCATGGTAGGGGTTGGACTGGATGAGCTGTGATTAGATGAACAAACTATTCTATAATTCCATGATTAAGGAAAAAATAATAATAAAAACATGTAACTACTAAAGGGTATTTTTATTTTATTTATCTCAGTTTCCTTTGTGAATATCAATCTCATTAATTTCATCATGTGCATGGGCAAGATAGACTGATATAATGTATCAAACTCTTGTAAATCTAGAGTAGATGTAAGATTGCTTTATCACATCTCAGCCCTGTGGCCTCCACAGTAAGTCACACCACTTCCCTTCATTTTCTGTTGCAGAGCAGGATTCAGAACTGAAATGTGATTGTAAAGAGAACAAAACATATGGGATACAATGTGTGAACTAAAGGTATGGTCTGATAATAATTTCTGATCATAGGCTATGTCCCTCTTCCATAACAACAGTGGTAAACCCTGATGTGCAGTAATAAGTGACATTATTTTGTAGTTCGTTAATCTGGCAGTCTCAAAACTTGAAGCACCATGTCTCTAGGTAGGGGATGGCAACGAACAGCAGTAGAAGAAACTGTCAACTGCTTAGTAGGAACTAATAAAAATGTGCTACCTAGTGCTTATCTGACTGCTCTTTATCAAAAGGAATCACAACACTTCCTATGAACACTGCTTGTAACAGCTTGGGGAAAATATTCCTACCTAGACATATTCTGTCTCCTCACTGAAATTCAGCTATATCAAGAGCTCCAACAGCTTGAGAAGTACCGTTAATAAAAATGATCTATTACTGCTGCTGTTTCTTGTCTCCGTCAACCCCCTACTTGTAGTAAGCAAAACAGATTTCACTTTTATAGAAGGTCTTTCAACCTTGGGGTCTTTGAGGACATGGCACCAGCAAAACAATAGCCTTGATTCAGTAGATGCCCTACAGGGGTTCCTTCTGTGTTTATTATGGAAGCTCAATGTGCCCAGTGTGTAACCGAAGATTATTTTTCTTCCAAAGGCCAGGCTTGTACGGAATTCAGTTAATTAAATGCACTGTAGAAATGTCAGCCTTTACCCCCTTACCTTACATGTATATACAGCATCTTTTGTCCTTCACGTGGTGATTTTAAAGTCTTCTGCAGACATCATTTGATAGAATAATAAGACATTATTATTGAATCTCTATGTCTCCTGTTGTCCCACGAGCACTGACCTTGCTTCCCCAATACAGAGGTCTGTCTGCCAGGCTAATCACACTGATATCTGAGTACCTTAGAGGAGATCCTTCTGTGGCAACATTTCTCAAAACTGGCTAGACATACTGATACCTTCCATTTATTACTCTTGTGCATTTCTCCAAGGTTATAAACCAATTCCTATTTCAAATGTAAATTCCCATCCTGATGGCATGTGGGGAGACACATGGTTCAGATAATGCCCCCCGAGTTGTCAGAGTTCCCCATACAGGTAGCAGTGGATGTAATTTACTATCAGATAGTAACCACGGGGAACCAGGATGAATGGATCCCCCATTCACTCTTTTCCAGGAGATATGTAGTACTGATTACTGACTTTGAACTACTGAATCACTATGGGAATAACCATTAATGCACATCCTTCACTTTCATTTGCTAGGACAATGTATTAACATTGTATGTTTTAGCCATGGACTACCAGATATTATAATAGCCCTCATTCCCATAAATATATTTTTTTTTTCTTTAACTGGATATGTTGTATAGACATATCCATAAATATCCATGCACACAGCAGGGTATACACAATACATCTGGCAGGGAATGGTTACCCCCAGCGCAATACCAATTTTTAATACGATCTTGGCTAGTTTCCATAGCTGTCAAAAAGTCTATGTTAGGTTGATAGGTTTCTTGAAAGGAAAAAGCACAATTTGTGGCAATTGAGTTTTGTCTCTCTTTTTAGGAAAGTCCTGATACTTATAAAGGTTTTTTTTTTTCTTTCAGGAATGAGATATTTTAATAGCTGCTGAACAAATTATGATACAAAAGCCCCTATTTGGAAATATGCAGATATTTCATGGTATCACCAATGTCTCTTGCATATCTTCATGTCTAAGAAAACTCCAACTGCTTCACTTTGCCACTCAGAGGCTTTTATTTTATTTTCTGAAAGGATACTAAAATGCTTCACGATTGCCTCACTGCACTTTTAATTTGTCCTGGTAAACCTTGTTTTCTCCCTATAACACAGTGGAGATGCCCAGGCTATATTTTCTGTGATTTAAATATCCCTGGGAATCCTCAAAAGAAAAAGAAAATATGCTTGGTATAATGACATTACTGCTATACCAATCTCTACCAAATCAGTCAGCTACAGTCAGAAATCTAAAGATTCCTTTAAACACGTTTATTTTAATAAAGACATATCAAGAACAATCAGCACATCACTGTTACAATTTGTATTTTCAAGAATTTCCCAAAACTTGCAAGAATTCAGGCTAGTCTCATTACTCTGTAAACACTATAATTTGAGATACATAATTATACCCTGGACTAAAGGAAGAATACAAGCATTTGCTTATAGTTTAAAACCAACTGGAAAATGGTACGTCTTTGAACCATAAGCTATACTTTGAATCCTATCTGAATAAACACATTCTGCTGTGCTGGATTTCAAACCCAGAAATGTCATGAGTCTTAGCTTTGTCTGTACAAGTCAGGTCATTACAGCTCTTGTTGGTTTGTTTCTGTACTTTGAAATATGGAATTCTTGACAGGAAGTTGTAGAAATAAGCTCAATTGTGTTTCTAAATCGGTTTATATGTCTAGTTAAAGCCTTGGTATATGTAGTACTTCAAAAACATTTCAAATTTATACCGATTTTATTTTGTCCTTTTTGAAATACTTGGGGATGTGCACTCATTCGAAAAGCTGAGGTACAATATTCTGTGGCTGACAAGTTCTATTTATTATTTGGTAGGCACACATAATGTTCTATGGAGGAAAATGCAGTTCAAAAAGGCATCTTATGCAGCATCATTACATGAGTCAGAAGTAGTAGTTCCACATGATTTTATAAAATCATGGTTACACTCATTCAGCAAAAACATTAGTGGAAGTCAAGATAAAGTTGTCAGTTTGGAAGTCAACAGGAGTTTGTATTTGTTGGGAAAAAAATAAAGGTATTATCTTTGCTTGTATTGGGATTCTGGAAGAGTAAAAAACATCAGAGAGTATTTGGAGAGTTGAAAATGCTGGTGAAACATAGAACAGAAGCTCTGTAGTCAAGAAAAAATTATGCTAAGTAGTATACGAGCTGCCATGAAATTATATTTAGGTTAGTTTTTATGCTTCAAATGAACTTCCAGAACAGCACATTGACATTGACAAAGTCATTTATTCAAGCTTTAGGAACCCGGGATCATTTCTCGTCTTGATTCAATCAGTTTGGTTAAATCTCCTGTTAACAATACAGAAAATAAATGGATTTTCCAAGTGATCACTATTTATTAGACAATAAATTTGAAATGACATTGCAAACATAATTTAGTGGGTTTTTTTTCCTCTTTTCATTTCTTTTAGGAAAAACAAGGATTGAATCAAGAGACAAATAATGATGCTTTAAAATATCATGAGAAATAGCTTGATTTATCAACTCCACTTAAGTATAAACACACATTGAAAGAAAATGACAAATGTATGAATCCCATGCCCATTATAGGTTAGGAATTTTATTTTTTCTCTCATTTTTACAAATAAATCTAAAAAAACAATGATTGTGTACTTACATATTTCAGATCCTCATCTAAGAATAGAAAGCACTCAAGTCATGTGTCAGAATGACTCAGGTGGTCTCTTCTCAATTCCCTTTTTGTGTTCACCATCCACAAAAATCAGTTCGCCACTGCAATGGTCCAGCCATTCTCACTACAGAAAAGGAGCCAGGTGTTGGGTGTCAGAAAAGACTGGAAGGATTTGTAAAAGTTGTTTGCATGGCAGCTATCAGGATTGTCCATGTAGGATCCTAAGCTCAAAGACTCAGATTCCCACTATCTGTGGGCACTTAAGAGAAACGTGTTCTCCCCAGGCTACCACCTCATCAGATATCAACTGGTATCTGTCTTTATGTCTGTATTGATACAGAGAAATTGATAATTTCCTAGATATCTACGGATATGGCAACCAAAACAGAGATACGACATGTTCCAGGGTTGCTCCTGCCCAATGTATACAGGGTGGCTTCACAACTTAGTTGTGGTCTCAAAGGCTGGATAAGGAGCAAACGAGAACTACTTCAAGCTGAGTGGGGTGAAATTGGACCTGAGTTAGTACGCACACATAGTTAAATCTGAAGAAAGAGAAAGTATGCTTTCCATGGAACAAACCTTCTAACAACAACTGGTATTTTATTTTTTTTTGCTAGATTTCATGCATAATGCTGTTAATACAACATACTGAGTTATTAAAAGATATTACTAAAATATTGTAGTTCTTACAGTCTTATGTTGGTCTTTTTCAAGATATAAGAGGAAAGAGACCCCTGTGTCCAACACCTGGATAAGTCCAATTGTTTCAATGTACATAAAATTTACTGTCTCAGTCCCATGATCCACAGTGTTCAGGCATTTTAAATTTAATTTGGTTATGTCTTGAGCATTTTTTTTTAGCAGCTCAATATTTAATGGAGTCTTGAACCCAAATTTGATTTTGTAGGCACTTAAATCTATGTATAAATTTACCATGAAGCATTTTTGGGTAATGTCGCTCAGTTTAGTGACAGCACTCACAGGTGTAATATGTGGCACAGCAGTGAAAATGAGCCAACATATTATCTTGCTAAAGGCCAAGAGCTTCTGATAGGTCACGATTTGCATGGCCTTCAGTGTTATCAAAAAATAACTTGAAAAATTGTGACTGCAGAAATAAGACACAACCCAGCTCAGCTGTCCAGTGCCACCAGAGATGCCCCAGTTATCATGACTGTCCTTCAGCTGCCATTTTGACAGACATGACTTTCCTGCAGATCCTGCGTCTTCTCTGCCACTCTCTTAAATAAGTTTGGGCATCTCAAATGGCTCTGGGCATCTCAAATGTCTCTAAGTTTCTTGTAAAACTAAATCATGCACTAAATTATGAGTTATGCATTGACAACAGGGTTCTGAGATCCTCCCCCACTACTGTTCTTGTTTCCCATGTAGATGCCAGAACACCATCCCTTTCCCTAAGTGCTGCTTCAGGGAATTGGTTGCATATGAGGATGCAAAAATTTTCAAATTCTATGCTCTTTATGCACATGAATGCATGTTTTATCAGGGCTTTTTTTTTTTTTAACTAACATCTTTTTTCATTTTTTTGTAAAAATTAAAGAGGTGGCAATTCCAAAAAGCCATTATGTTTTGATTGTTAGGAGCTGACATAAATGGATTCCAGTAGAGATAATGCTGTAAATGTTGATCATGTTACAAGTTGGCCCACCTACTGTCACTTCAGGAAGCAGAGGTTTAAATATAAATCTCCTATTTTTAACTGGGTTAATATTAGAACCGAAGCAGGATATGTTCAGCTGGGGTAAATACTAGCCTCACTGATTTAAGTGGCACTGTGCTGATTTACAGCAGCGAAGGAGCTGAAACAACGTACCTTCTCTCCACCAACAGCTCCATTAATGTATTTAAAATATTAATTCAGTAAGGAAAAAAAAAAATCATAATACAAAAAAAGAGCTGAGATTATTCAAAGGTATCTGGTGAGTCCTGACAAACTTCCATGAGTAAGTTAATGGAAATATAGAGTATGTGTCTTAGCTAACTAGACTGCTTCAAATCCCTGAGCTAAAATCTGCATGTTAAGTAACTATGTGTTTTGTTTCCAATGAGTAGTATATTCCAGACATGATTAAAATAAAATAAGTTGGTATCAGATGCCTCTCAATTGTAAAAACCAAAAGCAAATAAAAAAAAAAAACACCTCCAACAGAAAAAAGAAAGAAAGCAAACAAAAAAATCTCCAAACAAATAAACCAAATCAAACAAAAAAACTCCACCAAACCCCAAGGTATTAAATGAGAGTATTTTTATATACTCCAAACATTCATTTATGTTCTCTTCTTGAAGCTGCAGCTCCTGGAGTACTGTAAGTAAGATTATTATTAAAAACAACCGAACTGTCAGATCTTGTTACTAAATTGGAAATAGGAGTTCCATATTTGGAAGAAAAAAGAACAAAAACCTTGTAATGTTTAAAACTCTCAATTCTAAATACCTTAATTTATCTTGAGTTATTAAATATTCTAGAGTTGGGTATAAATTTTGGGTGCCTACTCCATAGTGCTTGGGCTTCATAATACTATATAAACAAAACTATAAAAATCTAGTAAGTTTAACCCAAGAAGAACCTTACTTCTTCTCCAAACATTGAACTAAAGGAGCCAAGGTTGTGTTTTCTTTTGAAATTATTTTCTCTATTTTTAGCCTAGGTGTTTAAAGACTCTGTAATGAAGCACAGCACAGAGTAAAGCACAGGAGGGCTGAGACTATGGGTTTTGGGGAGATTAAGGGCTGCAGAGCTGCTTGGTTTTTGTTTCATTAACCCGTCCAGGAAAGCATTTCCCTTCACAGCCCCTATGCCCAGTCCCCATAAGTGGAGACATATGGTAGTTCTGTGACACGGAAAGCACACTGTGGTAGCTTTATTGATACTGGGACAGCTTCTTGGCCAATATAACTCTTCTCCACTCAGCTACAAATTGATCCCACTGACTCTCGGCAAAGGGAGAACAGTCATAAAGGTGAATGCTGCCCTTGCAGTCAGGTTCTTATTCTGAATTGCTCTCCAAAGGAGTGTGTCTCCACTGACTCCAGGGAGATTTGCTGATTAAATTTAGGCTAGAGGTAACTTTTGTGCCTCTGCCAATTTGGTGGGTTGATTTGTAATGGTGTGTTTTGGTCATTGTGAACAGCTGGTCCCGTAATTCTCAGGTGTGAGTGAGTTGATAGAAAACCATCAGAAGCATCAACAAGTGCGGTGCAAGCTAAGCATGACCATCACTGTCTTCTCAGCTGGTGGAATATCAAGATGAGCAGAGCATCTCCCTGCCTCCCTCTTCCACTCCTCACTTATCTAACTGAATATGGTAACCATTAAAACAATTCAAAGTCCAGATCCCAACATCTCCATGTCTTATGAGGAGCGGTTGAGGGAACTGGTGCTGTTTAGTCTGGAGAAAAGCAGGCTGAGGGGAGACCTCTCACTGTTTCCAACTACCTGAAAGGAGGTTGTAACATGGAGACTGTTGGTCTCTTCTCCCATGTAGCAAGTGACAAGAGGAAATAGCCTCAAGTTGCACCAGGAGAGGTTTAGATTGGATATCAGGAAAAAATTTTTCCTGGAAAGGGTTGTCAGGCATTGGAACAGGCTGCCCAGGGCAGTGGGGGAGTCACCATCCCTGGAAGTGTTTAAAAGGCATTTACACGAGGTTCTAGGGACTTGTTTTAGTGCTAGAGATAGGTTAGGTTATGGTTGGACTCAATGATCTTGAGGACCTCTTACAACTAAAAGGATTCTATGATTCTATAAATTAACATGAAATTGTTAGTTAACACCAACTACCCTGAATGGGAGAGCTGCTATGCATCTTACAAGGGCCTTGCAAAAGGGGTTTTCAGCTCAGATTCCTGACTAAAGGACAAAATGCATTGGCTACGTGGCACAACATCACTCGCACCCAGACACACAGAGATTGTTTCATATTTTCTGCTTCCCTCTACAGATTTCTCCCCTCCAGCCACCAGCTTCTCTGCTAACCTTGAAATTGTGGGGAATTTCATTCTGTGGCTTGTGTTCCCTCCAAAGCAGAACTGCAGGACCTCAGTTCTTCCGTAGAAATTACGTCTCCTTGAGTCATTATTCCTTCTGAGCCTCAGACCACTTCCTGCAATTTGAGAACCACTGAAAACACCAGTTTCCAATGAGCAATTAACCCACGAAGGCTAAATCAGCCTGGACCCACCAATGTTCCTTAGGTACATTTTCCTTTTCTCCTCTCCTCTCCTCCTCTCCCTGAACTTTGGTTGAAATAGAACTGAAAAGATTCTCCTTCAGACAGGTTTTGGCCCATTTTACAGAGCTTACCATGCCCTGAACACTTTTATTTTATTATTTTTTTCACCTCTATTTTTCTGCCTCAGACTACTATTTACCAAATCCGTGCTTTTCATGAATTCTGATGACCTGCAAAAGCTGAAACCTTAGCTATTAAAACCCTTGGGTATATCCACAAACAGTTATGTAAGTCTAGAGGCGGAATGCCAGATGAACTGACGACAGACCCATTTATCATTAGTAGGAACAGGCACATTAATTTGCTACAATACCAGTGCCGTCCTCCAGTATTAACAAAACTCTTCTTGATCCTGAATGTACTACCAGAACATCCTTTATTAAATAAGATGAATAATACTGAGGACAAGGGTCACCCTGCTTCAGCTGAGAAAGCTCAATTATTTATGGATGCTTCACTCATTAAGGCACCAACAGGTTACTACGCCTTGTAAAGAGAACTTTTTGGTCCACTGAATAAAGGCTATTATTCTACACATATGCATCTTCTTCATTGTGGAAACAACAGCAGAGAAACTAAAATCTTTGAGTCCTGTAAAGCTTTTGGACTGGAGGAGGGTGATTGAACATTGGAACAGGCTGCTCAGAGGGGCTGTGGAATCTCCATCCTTGGCAATATTAAAAACCTGGTAGGATACAACCCTGAGTTGCTGTAGTTGACCCGGCTTTGAGTAGTGTGGGTTGGACTAGATGGTCTCCAAGGTCCCTTCCGGCTTCTATGGTATTCTGTAGTTCTGAATCCATAAGATGAAGCCACACAAGTGGATTCCCAGGTTTCTGTCCCTGGCTCTTTCATGTACCCACACAAAAATCAAAATCCTCATAACTGGCCACTGGTGTCACCTGCCTCACCATGGCAAGAGAAATCTCACATAGAGAGATTTTTATACCAGTTTTCTGGTGTACTCGTCACCTGGGCATGTGAAAAAGGAGCCAGTGGCCATTGCTTGATATTTTACCTGCAGAATTCCCTGCAATTAAGTGAAGTTTTCTGTAAAATGGGAACTACCTCATCCAGTCAGGCACAGCTGCTATGCAAACACCATGTATCATTCTAGGCATGCTGGAGTAATGGTTTTGTGTGTCATCTTTGTCACCTTCGTTACTCCAGATGCAGGGATACAATCCCATAGCTCTGCATCAGTATGGGCAAAGCAAAACATTGATAATTTTACTGGAGTATCAACCACACATGGCAAGTAGTCGAAACAAACTGCTTCTTTCAAGTGTGACTTTCCCCTATTTTTATTTCAGTTGGCAATAAATGGTTGTGACCCATTTCATTGGAGGAAGAGCTCAAAAGTAATAGTCTAATATTTCCTGAGACTCGAAAAGGACCAGTTACGTCAGGTCCATTTTGTCAACCCTAATGAAGTTTTGCCCTTGCACACATTTTCTACCTGGTAGCCATGTGTTGCTACCATGGCACCACTTGATGCACAAAGATTTTGATGTTATCAGCTGCCCTCCATACAGCTTGTTGACTAATCATGTGTTGATCCTATCACAAATTATATTTCCCCTCTCCCTTTATCACCTGATCTTTTGATATTGTCAAGAATGATAATTACTTCTTTTTTTTTTCTTTTTTGTTTTTCACTCTCCCCAGGGAGCTTGGAGCCTTTTTTCTCTGAATGTTAAAAAATTTGCTTCATATTTGGAATAAAACATTTTATTTGCACACAACATACACTATTGGGGAATTTTCAGTGCCAACACCATACCAGGCTGGCACACATGCTTATACCTGCGGAGCCAAAGGAACTGGCAGATGGTTGATGACAAAAGGAGCATCGCATGGAGCTGCAGGAGAACTCTCTTAACAGATCCAGAATTTCAGAGCCTAAAAGGTGCTGTGCAGCAGCCCAACCATAGCTCTGCTCAGCATTCAGCCAGAAGCAAGGCAGGTGCTTGAACTGTTTGCCAGGATTCACTGACTTGAAAAGGCTCAGTCTCCAAGCCAGAAGTAAATCCGGCAAATGAGTGTGAGATGCTCATACAACAAGATCTGAGGGCAACTGCCTGGTGTAAGACAACATGTCCAACCCTGGCTCTGTTACTTTCTGACAGCAAGACAACAGATCTCTCCAGCATTATAACTTCCAGGACTCAAAGCTGGACAGTCTGTGAGAACAAGGGGGAGCAATGAGAACACACATTGAATAAAACAATAGCTCAAAGATGAGATGTGCAATACAACAGGTCTCCATTGACCGTGGGTCCCCAGGACCACAACATCTGCCACCCCACTGCATTTGATGCCAGGGACCATTTTTTAAGAGAGCGCAACACTTTATGGTGCAGTGCTGCATAAACATTTGAGATGTGACCCTTGTTGATGAGGTTGGGGAAGAGGGAGTCAAGATTGTTGAGCTGAGTTAGGCTTGTCAGATCTGGATCAGTCCTGCTCCCTGCATGATAGCTTCATCTTTCCTGTCATCCTACCTCTAGCAGGAAAGTGACATACTTGGAGTTCCATCTCCCATCTGAATTTGTTAAAGAAAAATGTTGTTTTCTGCATCTTTCCTTCTTCAATTTGGTGGAAGACAAAGGAGGAAGGGTAGAGGCCTTTGTGCCTTGCTGTTGGCTTATTTTCTTTAATTCTCTTCCCTGTGAAGTTTTCCAGTACTTGCTCCTGTTGCTGCTCAAAATTCCCTATGTTGCAACTGCAATGTATTGACATGATTCACATTTCTTGTTAGGCAATGGTGAACCCATCCAGAATATGTCGAGCTTCCTCCTACAAAAGAAATGAACTGCAGCAAAGATCACTGCAGCTAATCTGTCTTCAGACTCAGGAAGATTCTTCTGCACCTCTGCATTTCAGAAGATGACCTTTATCAGATGTAAAACCTACAAATATATTTTGACTGTGTAGGGCAGACTACGGATATAGGATTTGATGTACAAATGTAACAACTCTTCTCCTATCATACATCAGCCGGTACAGCACAGATGCAATGTCATAGAAAGAAAAGTATAAAGTAGAGAGAACACACAAAAAAACCAGCTTATAACTTGCAAATGGGGAAGAGAAGCCCAAGTAAAACAATTTATACTGAAGGTCCAATGTGGAGTTAATCTCCCTAGAGGATGCAAGGGAAGCCAGGAACAATATTATCTCTCTAAACGCAAACATTGTTTGAGAGAGATGGTGCTTCTGCCATCAGGCCAGCAAGAACAAGAGAGCTCTTTGCTGAATATGCAACTGGGTTTGCTGGTGCAGGAAGCATTGTGCACACTGACGCCCTGGGGCATTGATTTCATGATCAGGAGACCCTGAGACCTCCTTCAGCTTTCCCATAATGAGTGGATTGAGTGCATTCATCAAACCTGAGATTTCAGGGCTCAAAGTTCAAAAAGCTACCGGAGGTGAAATCATTCCTTTCCTTCTTCCTTTTCTTGTCCCTTCCAAAAACAACCCCAATATGCTTTTTTCTTCACACTTGACTGAAATCACCTGGGGATCAATTATCTTGCTGGGATGGAAACCATATGCTATTTCATGTTCTTGCATAAGGTTAAGCTGCATATGATGAAACCGATCAATTAAATCTTGTGGGAAGAGAAGGGAGGGTAAAGCCTGGCCAGGGCTTAGTGTTCTCATTTACTGACAACCTAATCCAAGGCATCAGACACATACAGAAATTTACTTGCCCACGAGGAACACAGGAGAGAAAGTGATGCCTGTGTCATCATAAAATGAAGCTGGGGAACATCAGAGTGATGAACATTAATGTAAACAGGATGGGGACATGCACTGCCTAAGACTGGTAGGAATTAGGCTATGAAAAGGTTGAATTATTTAAAAAAACCCAAGTTTTCTGTGTGTTCTGTTTTGTTTGTTTGCACCTTGCAGACTGCTTTGCACACAGCAGATACCCCGGTGATTTATGTCCATAAAATATAGCCTGCGGTGTGGGTCTGTGCTTGTCATTTTACTTTAGTCCAAGAACAGTCTCCTAAAATGCTGGTCTGAGTTTCCAGTCTATCTGGCATGTGAGGTTGGTTCTTACAATTGTGGATGGTTTTCCTTCAAGCTAGAATATGGATTTTTTTTTGTGTTGGTCTGGCAGGGATAAAAAAGAAGAAGGCAAAGTAGACATGGAAGTGCTCCATTGAGTCTCACACTGGTAAAATTCCATCCACACAAAAACTGTAAGTGGACCTAAGAGCTACAGCCACACTCAAGTGACTGCAGGGAAATGCTGCAACTGAAGCTAAGACCTGTTTACAAATACATTATTTATATCCCCTAAACCAATAACTTCATTGCCTGTATCACTTAATTTCCTTGTTGAAGAGCAACTCCCTCTTTGCCAGTGAAAAATAATAACTCTGAGAACCACTCAATCCACAGCTCCAAAGAGCTTAGGTTGTACCTGGGGTAACATTTCAGTACAGTTATGCTTCCCTAGAATCTTGCATTTGTAAAGTGTGTTAGTGAAAAGAAATGACACTAACACACACAGATGTCTACTGTTCTGGCTTCAAATAACCCTTCTGGAGAAAGAGGGCTGTATATATATATGGGTGTGCATGTGCGAAGGCATGCATGGGAAAGCAAAGTGAGCTTTAGTTTTACTCTGAATCCCACCTAAACAAAGATCCTAATGTTATCCCCTGGAATGAGGTAAGAAACATGATCATTTGGTTCCAAGACCTGCCTGAAACTACAGTTTTTGTAGACGTAAATGAACAGCAGCCAAAGTAAGAGAGATCAGATGAACTGTATTTAGAAGTGACGCAGTGAACTGGTACGAGGGGAAAGTGCTTTTAGTGATCAATATGAAAACAGGGGGCTTTCATCTAACCACAGTGAGGATGGCAAAGAGGAATCTGGGCAATATAATATGGGATAAAAGGGTAGATAGCCTCTTATTTCAATCTAAAGACTTAATGATGCTTATTAAAAGGTTGTTACCTGGTTTCATGGAAGAATTATGGCCCTCTACTTCTTTCTTTAGAATGAATGGCCTGACAAGGAGAGGAAAGTTTCTTTAAGTCCTTGCTAAGGAGGTGCTTTTCTCATTTTTCTGTAATATTGCCAAGAGATCAGCTCATGCAAACACGCAATTCACATGCATGGTTTTTATTTGAAGGCCGCTGCCTCTTGTCATACACAATACAATTAATCAGGCAGCACATTCATAAAACAGTACTTGGGTAATAAGTTATTATGCTTCGATTCATGCAACAATTGTTAAGACTCAGGTCAACTTTATCAATGAGTGAGAGCTCTCAAATCGCAAATACATTTTATGCTTAGGAAAATGCATTGGGCCAAAGTCAAGTCTGGAGGAGACACACTGAAGTCAGTGAACTTCCAGCAGGTGAGCTGGGCTGCACGTTTTTGCTGGGGAAATATTTCCATCACTGCAGCACTTCATTATGGCTGTCATTTTCTCTATGAATTATTGCTTTCTTGTCAGATTTACCTCCCCTTCCACTTGAAAACAATCATCTGGGGAATAGGCCAGCAACAAAAGAAAAACATCCTGGATGTTAATGTAACAGTGACAATGAAGAAAAGAAGCTGGTCTACCTCTTAAACAAGGATGCAGAACCACATGGTACTTGTTCAGCTACAAGAATCCAATCTGTAGCTGAATATAACATGCAGCACTGTTTTTCTGGCACTAGATATCAACAAGGTGTTTGAATTCACTGTTACTAGGTATTTTTTTAGACTATTTAATGTCCTTTAAAACCTTATAGTTCTTCAGCAGTTACTAGAAAATACAGTTTGGATGAAGTATTGTATCATAAAAAAACTAAACCTATCAATTAGCTTTTCAATTAGGAAATCTCATATGGCAATCGAACATAAGTATATAAGGTGCTGGCAATCCCACAGTTCTACAGTGAAGAGACATGGGGCAGAGATATGCCCTAGGAGACAGGAGTCCAGAGCAGCAAACTGCTGTTCTTCTTGTTAGATGAATTCATCCCATCAGCACAAACTGGCCTTTTGTGGGTTATAGAACTGTTTAGGTATAGTTATCTAAAATTATATAAACTGGGCCAAACCTATGAAAAGCCATGTTGCTCCTGAATTCCACCTGAAGGTGTTTGTCTTACATGTGAGATGTAAATTCTGAGCTAAATCAAATTAGTACCCAGAATGAGCCCAGCAATCCAAGAGGTAGATTCAAATACTTTTAAAATTCTAAAATGGAGGAAATATTTTCAATTTAAATATTTTCAGACATTGTGGAACATGTGAGAATGTTCCTTTAGGAATGAACATGGCGTAGAATCAAGTGATGATCAAATAAATGGAATTAAAGAGCCTTTCCTCTGTTGCCTTCCTTGAATAGTCATTTATGAACCAGAAAGTAAATGCATAAAAAATCTTAAATCACAACCGATCACCCCAGCAAAACTTTTACACTCACTTCACACTACTAAATAGCTTAAAACTCAGAACTGGAGATGAAATCCAACTTTACTGGAACAGATTGTGCTTTGAATTACGTTGGTGCAGTGTCACAGAAGTCAATGGGATATGACCTTCACAACTAATGAAAAAGGTCCACTAAATTTGTCCTAGCCAGCTGGGTTGCAGAGCCAATTTGCACGTTCTATGCACAACCTCTTGTTCCCTCTCTTAGGATAAAGAGAAAATTTTCATTTAAAATATAATCTAATGAATGTGAGAAACACACTTTCACAGTGAATCCTTCTGGTAATAAAAACACAGGAATCTATAGACCACTTTTACATGAAAACTGATATAACTTGATGAAGTCGACTCAAAGTCCTTTCACTGTGAGATCCCTTTGTAAAGTAGCAGGTTTACTACGACCTATAGGAGGTGGGCAAGCATTTTAGAGCATTGACCACTGCAGCCCCAGTTATTGCCTGTGTGACTGCAGAGCAGCCATGGAGCAGGTCCAAATCCTTTTCCTCCTTCCCATCCAGATCACAACTGATCCCAGCCCCGTATATAACAGGGGGGTAAAGAAATTCCTAAGATGCTCACACATAAAATTCATGTCATGACAGACATTAATGTGATGATTCTGTCAAACAAACATTTGGAAAATGACTATAGAAATGAGTGTTTATTCTTTAAGAAACAGATTCAGTTGACAAGGGGAAGGAGGGAGGCAGTGAAAATAATGAGAAATTAATATAGCTATCATTACCCATAAATATTAAAGTAGATTAACAGATTATGAGATGAAAAAGCAAATGGAGCTTCCATAGTTTAAGGTTCTAATAGCATTAAGGTTCTATTTCCTGTCAACTTGTTGTAAGTTAATTGCCATTAATTTTTCATAGCTAAATAGCGGAAGAAATGAGATTCCTGTATTATTGGCCATACACTCTAGCTGTGAAGGGAGGCCAATGTAAAACAGTGAAAAAGAGATAATTGAAATTATGGCTGGAAGAGCCTTATTAGTCCATACCCTTGCCGCTCCAAATTCTTTTCTACCATGGAGTATGTGATGAAGTATCCCGCTCAAACAAGGTTTAAAGTCACTCAGTGATTTAGAATGTTTTACTGCTAATTGACTAAATTATTTTTTTAGTGAAACCTCTCAGCAAGGAGTCTTTAAGTATTGATTGCTATATATCCATACCAAATAAGAAATATATTCTCTATTAGAAAGGCATTTTAACTCAGTCCAAGTGACAGAGCTTATCCTTTCTTTTCAATGCAAACAGCTAACTGCTTCCT
Organism: Columba livia; assembly: GCF_036013475.1. Classification (NCBI taxonomy): domain Eukaryota; kingdom Metazoa; phylum Chordata; class Aves; order Columbiformes; family Columbidae; genus Columba; species Columba livia. The sequence continues at coordinate 5,836,376 of NC_088602.1, forward strand.
TCCCATTTTTAGCATTGATACTAATTTATTCAGTAAATACTGAGGAGCTTGTTCAAACTACGTTCTTTAGATATCTGACTTAGGCATCTTGAATACTTTTCTGCTGAATAGAAAATTGTATATGTGTAGTGCATCAGCCAAAAGGCAATTAATAAAACTGTGTTGAACAGCCAAAAGGCAATTCATAAAACTCTGTGTTGAACAACAAGTAGAAGGTGGCAGAAAATCACAAGGAGTTAATGTTTATTCCCCAGAGTAGATCAGAAAAATAACTTCATGCAAGGTCATCATGATATGTGTAATACAACTAGCAATAAACCAGTAACACTTGCAGGAAACTGCATGTCATCAAATGCACAAAATGAACAGTATCTGAAGACATGGGTTACTGAATCTCATTTCATTTCATTTTGATAATGACAAAAGTTACTTGTAACAAATGCCAGAACAAATTAAGTTCTGATTAACTTTTTCATGCTGACATCACCTTATAATTATGTAAATGTCTTTTATGATATACTTTGGGAAATTCTTTAAGTCATGCTGCAACAGGAATTTTTTCCTGCATTGCAGATCAGATTTTCTTTAGTTTACCATAATCCTATCCTGCCTGTCTTTGTCACCTTGGGATAAGAGAAACAATCTTTTTCCTTTATCCTTTAAGTGCATGACTTTCTTTTTCCTACCAAGTCAGGTTGTTCATCCCCTTAATGATTTTTGCTGCTGTTCTTGGAATTCCCTTCAATTTGTCAACATCCAACACTAGATTCAAGGTGCAATCTCATCACTGCTGTATAGCAAGAAAATCACCTCCCTGTGGACAGAGGAATGAAGACTCTGCACGTACAGATGCAAATCACACCACCCCTTTTTGTCATTCTCTAGCGTTCCAGCATGCATATATATTATTTGCTGTCTGCTAAAACCCCAAGGTCTCCTTTGACATTTCTGCTTTCCAGGTATCTTTGTCTGACTTAATAACTGTGCTTTAGATTATTTCCCTCTCAGATTTATTAGCCTACATTTTTCTAGGTCAAATCTCATTTTGTTACTTGAAGCACGTATTTCTGACATCTCCCGTTCTCATTCTACTATTTCCTGGTAATTAAACAAAGCTTATTATTTTGAGGGACAAGCTGGAAGGCCTTTATGAAGATTTGGATAAGAATTGATCTGACTAGTTCAGTCCTTTTATCCTTTTATGTCTTTCTCTGATCCTACTGAGTGCTACACCCTTGTTCACAGCTAGAACACTAATTTTTTTATCAGTAGGGCTGACTGTACAGATGCCAAAAGACAGCCCTGGAACACTCTCTTATCTTTGCACTCTAGCCAGAAAGACAAATGTAACCCTTCTACCTAACTTTTGGTGTCTACAGTGTAGACAATCCACACCAGAAACAGGCTAAGCTCTCCCATAGTCAATGGAATTTTAAAAAATGGATGTGTTCAGATTACAACTAGTCTGTGTAATTTAGGGATATTTTTGATGATCTGTGTTTAACAGTGGGTTTTACCCAGCAGATGTCTAGAAAGTTTGAGTACTACACAAATACTATATCCTGTATAGTACTCATCTAAGGAATTTAAAATTTCTTTCATTTCAAGGTCTGCAACAGGTGCCTACTGATGTGTTTTAGCCTTTGTAATTTAATCCAAAGTATTCCATTATTCCGCTATTCGTTGTCAAATTAAAGCTTCATTAATCTATAACAAACTTAAGAAGTTAAGGTGAAATTCTAATTACAACCTGGCTTCTCAAGCACTGCCATGGCATAATCCCTGAATCCCATTAAATCTACCAAACATGAAGATACTTGCTTACCATATGATACTGTACATCAATTTTATTTCAACAAGAGAAATCTCTTTAAGTTTTATTATAGAAATAACTATGAATTTTATTGTTTGTTTAACAACATGGAACATTCCATAAAGATCAGAAACCTTAATTACACTCCTCTACCTAATCCTCAAAGGAATTCATCGGAATGGAATCTTAAATCCTTTTCTTCCGGTTCTAGACATGGGTCTTTTGTTATCTATTGCAATTTCCCACCCATACTTTTTAGAAGGAACCAAGTCCCATGTATTAAGTAGCTGTACAAACCAGTGGGATCCTGTTTTGTCGCTAGTCTCAAAAAATTATGTTTACAAGGTAAACTACATATTTTTTTAACATCCAAAATGTTTTTGTACAAGTTGCAGTGACTGCAACAAATAACTTATTACTATGTGGTGCTAAAATGAACAAAGAGTATGCAGAAACAATGCCTTATTTAGCCGGTTTGTTCCCTCTTTTTTCCACTGTGTTGCTATTGATTTCAGTGATAATCTTTATTGTATATCTGTCTTTGCAGTTCCAACATGGATGCAAAATAGACTCTGTTCCTGTGCATGCTTCCTCAAAATAACTGTTAATTATGCTCCAAATAATTGTACTGATATAAACCAGTCTGCAGTGCAGGGGGTTGACTATCTATCAATGAGTACATCATTTCAAGAGGAAGCATTTACCTGGGGATAATCAAGGGAAAATTATCCTTTTCTAGCATCTTTCATTCAGAAAGATTGGAAGACTCCTGCTTGACTGCGAGACACCCTGCCATGTTTGAAAAAGGTCCCTAATTTAGGCCAGTTTATGACTCTGTACTAGACTGACCTTCAAAATGAAAAGTATAGGACTGAGTGAAAGCAGTGATGTTCATTTTTTTTATTTAATTGTAGCTCTAAAGCAAAATTAATGACAGAGCAAGGCATTGGAAGGCAGGTCAGAACTTCTCCTTGAATTAATTAACAGTAGAATCACTGATAGTATATTAGAAACAATGCTTTTATTACTGGAAGTGGCCACTCTGTAGGAAACTACTTCAGTATTTCAAAATTTTCCATGTGAGAGTGAATTCCAGCACCTCCCCATTAATGCTAGTGTACTTTGGGTGGTGTGGGCAGTCAGTCAGACTTACGAGAATTTTATTAAAGGGACAAGTTTTTCCAGACTTTGGCAGTTTCTCAAGGAGCGAACACCACTGCAGACTAGAATAAAGGCCGTGATGTCCCACGGGACTAAGACATGGGTGGGATTCCTGAAAAAGATACACAGAGTGTGTTTATATCCCCACCTTGTGCTACTGAAACTCCCAACAACATGAGTGTGATACAAGACAGATCATCCCACAGAAAAATGAAATTTGAAATAAATTTCTGATACAAAAATTCAACAGTTTTCAAGCAAATGTTTCAGAAGAAAGCGTAAAAGATGTGGATGTTTCAGTGCTTTTAAAATTAGAATAATTAAACCAACTAGTGTACTTGCATTGGACAGCAGGACACGCTCATTATTTGTAGATTCTGACTGAAAAATGCTATATCTGTAGACAATATTTTTCTCTCAGGTATAAAATCTAAATATGGTTGATCTTGAATAATCAATATTAAAGAAAAAAAATTAATACTAAAGATTAGAAGCCTGCAGTAATCTTCATGAGTTGTTCTAGGAAGCTTTGGAGACATGATTGTACAGTCCTTAATTTGGATTAATTTGGATCTTAACTAGTATTGCTTCTTCATACGCTAACAAGGAAATTCCTCTTCCAGTAAATGGTTTCTCAGAGTTAGATGATGAGTTGATAGATATGATTTTTTTTTCCCAAAAGAAAATGGCAAAGTGGTAAAGCATAGGTGGTTCTGGGTGGAGCACAATGTTTGCTGAGGAATACATAACCATATGGCACCATAAATAAATAATACCCTACCAAACTGAAAGTGGGTATGAGAGCATAAGGATTATTTTTTCTTGTGTTTGAATATTTCTACCTCATGGGTTAAAAATAGAATTGGATTAAATCTGCTTTCTGTTTTCCAAATATATTTTATAAAAATGGATAATTTCTCAATATTTATTGCATTTTTTTCTACAGCTTTTTTTTTGAGGGAAACCAAAAAAAGGAAAGAAAAAAAAAACGAAGCAGCAACACAGATTTTTGGAACTTCTGCAGCTAACTGAAAAAAATTAAATAAATTGGGATGCCAAACAATAAAGCCAATAATGTCAGTAATTATTGTAACAGACATGATGAAGTAGTCTTGCAAGTGGGTGTCTGTTGCCATTTCAAAACCACAAAGAACTAGGCTGCCAATACTGCTAAGAGAAAGGAAACAAATACACATGCAACTTCTCGGCACTGAATAGTAACTGGTATTTATTGCATTTAAGCTCATTTTATCTGACTTTTCATTTAATTTTACTTTGCTTCTCATAGAGTGCATTAAATTAAATATTTACTATCTTGGTTAGGATGTCAAGGCACACTTTACTGTCTTATTAGATTACTGAACAGCAGTTCATGTAGGAATTATTTAGGGTTGCTTGAGGGTGGAGAATTAAATGTGATGGGGTGAAATTAGAAAAGGAAGAAGTATAGACAGTTAATCCAGTCATATCCAGAAAACTGTAAACCACTTCCCAGGGAAGAACTAGATATTTCCTTCCTTCAGATTTGTTCAAATAGACTGCGTGGACAGCAAGTATTCAACAAAAAGCACAATCACTTTCCAGAGCTTTACACCCCTGGAAAACTGTCATTATTAAAAGGAATTAGCCATCTACAAGTGAAAAGATCATAACTCTCAGAAACTCATCCCTCATCTCTTTTACCCTAGTCCTCCATCAGCTACCAGAATCCAATATCTGAAGAGCTTCACCACTTAACTGCTCTTTTTCATGATGCAGAGCCAGTAGTAGACAAAACTTTCTCAGAGATAGGTGTTTCTGCTCTGTTAGTCACTGGGATTCTTCCATAACTAGGCACTGAGAACCCCCTCCAGAAAATTATTTTCCTTCTCTCTATTACTGATACAAGAGGTCCAAGTGATTCACTCAGGAACAACTGCACTGGGTTGGACCAGTGACTCATCAAGTCAGGTGACAAACATGGACACCTAAAAAACCAGTAAGAAAACAGGCAAGCATACTGAGAGTTAAATCTGATGAATATTCTCCCAAACTCCCACAAATTGTGACTCAGGGACCTCTTCTGTCAGGGAAAGAGGTGCTGTGATTAACAGCTTTCAAAGGATGTTTCTTCATGAAGTTGTTTAAAAAATTCAGAACCTGCTAGATAACTGGTTTTTAGATAGCTAATATCAGCCAGAAGCAACTCACTCTCTAACCCGTGTATTTTATCAGTGTTCTAGAGTAATTTTGCTTATTTACTCCTGATGAAATTGGACAGTCCCCTCTTCTTCCACAGGAGAAGAAAGCCATGATGTCATAAGAACTGTCAGCCTGAATACTACTCAATGTCCTCTGTGAGGAAGGATGGTGGGATATCTCCCTGGGAGACACTGGGTTGTGTGGTCAGATTACTTGCAGGGAGAGCAGAGTAACTGAAGATTAAAGCCTGGAGAAGGAATTGAGGAATAAGGGCAATGAAAAAAAGATGTAATTTCTTTCTACCCAGCAAATCAACCATAGTTTCCAGGTGTGGCTTGAAGCCAGGAGTCTCTTCCAAGTGCACCTCTGAACTTGGTCCACCACACTTCCCAGGAGGTTAATCTCATTAAACTACTCCTAATATTTTATTGAAAACTGATAGCTTGTTCTGCTGATCTATAAACTCCTACTCCATACAGTAGCTGTCTTTTAAATCATGGATTGGAGGCTTTCCCAATTTTCAACTTCTACAACCTACCCAGTTGTCATATAATTACTATTTTCTCCCACACTTGCTTACAATAGGCCTGTTTTACGCTTGTTTATTTTGCTGCTGTGGATTTATTTTGATCCCAATGGAATGCTGTCATGGCATGAATAATACCTTCAAAACAGCAACCACAATCCCATCTATCATCACAAAAACTCTCAGAAAGCAGCAGTACAGCTCTACTGTTCTTCTGTGAACTATGGGACCAATTCTCGTTGTATTTTCTCCCAAATTCAGCATCGCTTTCCCTGTGATTATAGGAAAACAACAGGAAAGCCCTGCTGGAAAATGAGGGAAGAGTTGGATTTTTAGTGCAGATAAACAGTCAATATTACACAATGAAGATGACTACAGTGTAACCACTTTCTAAAGTTATTCTAGGGAAAGAGATGGAATGGGATTTTCTTTAAGAAGCTTATTTTTTCTTTACTCTTTTGCATCAAGTTCAGTATAAATCAACAGAAAATATGTCTTTGTGCTTGTAACAGAAGATGAGAACTCCGCTGTAGATTCTTCACCAACATACTTAGTCAGCTCTCAGTTTTCTCACTTGTAAATATATATTCATGGGGATGGTCAATGCCATGCTCTTGGGTGGACCAACCCTTGCAACCCTCACCCAAAAGCTATTGAGAAGGACCTTGTGATGAAACACCAGCTCATGTTGATCTTGTAATCTGGTTGTACAGACTTATGATCCCATTGGCCAAATACCTGTTTGATGGGATGAATTCTCAGCAAGGCATGGTGAGGGTGTTAGCACTGAAGACCAATATCTGTTACCGAATAATTCTTGGGGAAGCTGGAGAAGACATGCGGTTGGGACTAAAAGAAATAGGTGGGAGTAGCGAGGGGAAAAAAGGGAGATGCCAAAGGCAAGAAAAAGAAAGAAAAGCAATAGTTTTAAACTGCCAAAATGCCCAATCAGCTGTAGTTTGCAGCTCTGTCAGATACTTTAAATCCATTTCGAAGCGTCAAAGCTGAAGTGGAATCTGCTCAGTGCTCAGCATTACTTTTCATTAAGGAAAGTGGCTGATGGGAGTACAAGTTGCAAGGAGGCTTTGAGGGAGAAGATGAGCAGAGGGAGGATCAAGGAAATCTGAGAGAGAAAGCGAGGACTAGAAAAAAAGAGACTTGATTTTCCTCTCACTTAAAGCAGTTTTCCTTGTTAAAACTCAGTTGATTTCAGAAGGGCTGCCCCACTTTTACAGCAGTATGAGACTGTGAGGTGAACTGTGTTCCAGGGGAATATATTTTATAATATGCATCACCCTTGTGTTCTTTTTTCCTGTCTTTTTTATTAGCCATTTTCATAGTTGCCAGAAAAAATACGGGGAGTAAAGTAAATACATTGTCTTATAAAAAAGCTAGAAAAATAAAACAAATAACACATTTCCCCAGAGTTCGCACTCACAGATCACTTATGATGGTATAATACAGACTTCTTAATTTGGACCAGTGCTACATATAGGTGATGACATATGACAAGTATGTCTATCAACAGGTTCCTCCCCAAAACCCTAATTCTCACCATAATGTTCAGAGGGTGACTGTCAAATTTCTCATTTTGCCTTATCTAACAAGAAATCTCTATGTATTTGCAATAGAAAGGCCCAGGGAGTATCACAAATTCTGAAGTAAATGTTATAAGGTCACATAACACAGCTGAACCAGTTTTAAGGGCAAACATTTTGTAAGATGCTTGTCTATTGAGCAACCAAGTGCTCTGAAATCTTTAAAGAGATTCTGTTTACATGTGAAAGCATGAAAATGACTATCAGGAAAAAAAAGTATACATATACATATATATATATATATTGTGCTGCCTGGCCCCTGACAGTTGAGGCTATGGACAATATATTACACACAGATGTACATTTTGTAATGCTTTCATTTAAAAGGTTTAAGCTGTTTCCAAGGGGACTGCTCCAGCTCCCAGACAAACGGCCGCTTGACAGCTCTCCTAGTGCTCAAAGCTCTCATGCAATTTTGTTCAATACACAAAGTGCCAGACTGAAGGAAATTGCTGTTCCTCATCTGATGTTAAGTGATTGGCTTTCTATCTTCATTAAATGTGTGCTACTCGATGCCTCAAAGACATTTTACCTTGTCCTAGAACATGAACTTTAGTAGCTTTGTGAAATACCCAGAAGGGCTCAGTGGAAATAAAAAGAAAAATCCTAAGTCCTGCCTGCCTATGCCCTTGCCCCTATTAAATCGATTAAAGACTGAACAGATCAGATGTTGTCTTGCTAGCTGTGCTGAGTTACTTTTAAAAGTTGGTTTCTGAATTCAAATGAGATTTTATTCCCAAAGACCCTGATCTCATCTGCAAAAGTGAATCAGGAATAGAGGAAAAGGAAAGGATGGAAAGGAAAGAGAGATTGAGGCAGAGATTTATATATGATCAATTTGAAAATTAAGGTAGTACCAGGCAAGTGTTGGTCATGTTTGTGGCTGTAGACTACTCCGTGCTTGCTAAAGTGCCAAGTACCCTCCTTTGTTAGTTCGAATGATAATTCAGGTACATAGTTTCAGGAAAAATAGGGTTCAGCCAGAATATCTGAAGCTACCCACTGATCTCCCAGAGCATGGTGGGATGTGAGACATCTTTCTGGATCAGTCTTTGACCAGGCATGATAGACAAAGAAAGGCAGATGAGTATCTTTTCCCTCACCCCCATTTTGGTAATAATGAAGAGCTGCTGCACCTCTCAAAGCTTGAAAACACAATTGTGCTGTTGAAAGCCACTATAATGAGATCTCTGTTTGAGAGTCAGGTCTGATCAAATAATGGACCTTCCCTATTTGTGTTTAAGGGTGGGTAAACAACCTCAAAGTGAATCTTAACCAGAAGAAATTGCATGAGCTTCTCACATTTGTGCAGCTGCCTTGTTCCAGTGCTATTCAAGGCTTTACTGGTCTGTGTCTGGACCTAAGTCTGATATAAAGCCACTACTTATTTACGAAGAAAGGTGAATATTTACCCTGCTGACAATTCAGCCCAGTAGAGAAAAACTGAAAAAGCCAAGAGCATTATGCCTGGTGGAGAATATAATCACCTTTGAAAGACTGGATGGATGGTGGCATTATGAGTGTTTATCCACTCCTGCCCGTACTCCCCAAATAGCAACTGCCTGCTTGTAAAAGGGATGTAACAGTGAAAGCACCATTACTGTGAAAACTGGCACTTCGGGCAGAATGAGGAACAGCCTATTCTAGTCAAGTATGAGGTGACAAACTCACACTGAAAAATCCCAGGAACAATGTGGTGCCAGCATCCTACTGGAAACAGTAGAGCAGCTTCCAGGTGGGAATAGTCCCCATAAAGCTTTATGACTCACTAGAGAAAAGAAGATTCACATATATGTTGGCATGCATACATCCTCTTCCATCCACTGAAAATGTTCCAGCCCACACAGTCTACATGAGCTGAGCAGGAAAATCACAATAAACTCCTAAACTGTGGAGTTCTTCCAGCCCAGGGATGAGGTTAACATTCTCCAGAGGCCTTCTGCACATTTGAAGACCTTTTCCAGGTGGTTCCACATGATTTACCAAAATGAATAGCTCAACATCCAGCTAAAGCTTGGTGTTTTAGGATTTTGGGGACAGATTCCTCTCAGCCTGACTTTAAACACTTAACTGAGCTGCTAAATTAAAAGTATAATCCTTTTGAGGAATAAAAATAACCCACTGCCAGATGAAGGTGCTTCTGTCCACTGGCTAAACAGTCTAGAACAACCGAACTTTTAACATAATTACCACGGTTAGAAGCCCAAAAGTAGACAGAATAAACCCCTATTCTTTCCTTTGCAAAACACAATTTCCGCTAAGATATCAACCAATGTACTTCTGAAATCTTCTCCCATAAACATTTAGTACCTTCACCTGGTCTGCCTCACGCTGTAACCATGAAATCAGAAAAAGAAACAAAGGATCCTACTTTTTAAAAAACTGAAAATACTCAGGAGTAAAAATGAACTGAATGTTCAGAGTAATCATTTTCCATTTTAGAAAAAGTCATTTGATCTAGAGGAGCAGATAACAGTGCCAATGAAATTTTCTCAACAGGAGTCCAAGAATTATTTGCAAAGGGAACAACTGACTTTTCTCTCTTCCATCCTTTATATTAAGAAATGATAAATCAAATAAGGAATTGACAGCTTTTTGTTTTAATTTCAGATCTCTGTTTAAATAAATATGGAAAAATTAGATTTAGCAGTTTAAGTGTTTTCAGCATTAGGTGCTGCATCGAGATTGGCTACAGGAGAACCTAAAAGAAAAAGAATGATATTTTCCTGAAGCAAGTTGCACAGGAATGGGGATAAACAACCGATCTGCTTGGAAACACAATTCCAGCAGCAGTTGTTTGCAGTTTTGAATGTACAATCCTATCTTTATATTCCACATGTGGATGTAAATTGCCAGCATTGCTTTACACTTAGCAATATGTCATACCTGTGAAATATTTTATTGTATAAACAAAACAATGTTTCACTTTATATGGGCCGGTATTTCCATGTACATCTGATATCAAAAGGGGTGCTGTGCTACACTGTTATTATACCATCTATCAAGAAGCTAAACCAGCGTCTTTCAGGATCCAGAATTGGGAGGCAGCCTCTTCCACTCTAATCTGGAAAGAAAGACCAGGACATATATATTCATTCTCCTCATTTCCCTGCTATTAAATGAGGAAAACAGCTGTTTCTTCCACAGGGTGGCAAATGTTTGCAAAGTTTTCAAAAGAGTACATGAAATTATTAATTAAGAACATAAATATTAATAGTTGGATTCAACATAGCAATAATCTGTCTTTGTTTAAGGCATTATATTATATTATTCTCCATCATCACAGTAGCTGAAGAAAAAAAAATCCCACATAATATTTCATGAACAACCAAGAGTGCTAGAAAAGATCTGGGACTTCATGGTGCTGCTATGGCGTCACTCTTTGGCAATAATTCTTAGGTTTCAGAAGGGAGAATTTTCAATTTTTGCTTTTGCTTTGATTTGTCGTTTTGATGGTTGATTGATTTTACTGTGTAGCTGATTTTATTTTGCCATTATTTGATTTACTGAAGTCACAGTTGTGAGGGGTAGAGGCCATGTCCTTTTTTTGAACAAACTTTATGTTATGTTGGAAGGATTTTTTTCCTGGGTGAGTGCTAGGCATTTATAACACCCATTTAACTGTAGTTTTCCATCAGTCAAGACTTTGCATTGGTACAATGGCAAAATTGTTACAGTTATCAATATCAGTGCAAAACCCAAAGATGGAGACATTATTTATCAAATAAGTTAGATGTAACAGATTACAAAGAGTTCCACCAGAAACAATGCTGTAAACCTGGTGTAAAACACTGCTGAATCTAAGCCCTATTTGTCCACTTCCTCAGTATTACTCTACACTATGAGGTTGGGAAGATATACCCAAGGTTCTGCCCTGTATGCTGATGGAGAAGGGTGACAACCGAACTCTGCTTACCACAGCTGTGAGGGCTGGCCCCAAGGATGCTGGTCTCATAAGGGCTGTACTAAATCAGGCTACACCTACAGAGGCAATGTAAATGTACAAAAAACATTAGAGAGAATCAAGGCCAACTGGCATGGAGTAGTAAGTGTCTAAGTTAGTAACCTCTCTTAGCCTCATGAACAACAGAGATGCATAAACAGAGCCTGGTGGGAATGATCTCTGTTTTTTAATAGTTCCTGAGCCAGACTTGGAAATTATTTGGGAAAGCACCACTTGATGTACGCAAACACCATGTCACAGATGCTTCTAACAGTGCAGCAGAAGAGATTATTGTATTCTACTGCCTGGGACTGTTCCCAGACGCTGTTTAATTTACTTGTTGGAGATGGTCTTACTGTTCCCATCAGTGAGATGAGTTTTAACATCCACTGTAGAGCAAAAAATTATTCAATACATGCCATGACTAAGTCAGTGCAGGATGGCCAGGGAATATTAAATTAAAGTGGTTGCCAACCAGTAATGCACCATTTTTTAATTATTCAGAACAACTCCACCATTGTCACAGATGAAAGACAAGGGCTTGGCAGGGAAAACTGAGATTAAAAACCCACCACCAGCACCATCAGCAAAACCAACAGGGAATTTAGAATCACCAGGTGTTTCTTTCCAGATGTTCTCTCTGATGATGCTGTCGAGTGGATTTAACTCTTGAGCCAAAGGATAAATGTGAAAACTGCTGTCCCGTCCCCATGCTTATCTGTACCTTTTTAGTATAAACAGCACTATTCAAGTAGAGGAGGTTAATGATTTCCCACACAACGTAATCTAGTTTATAGATCTCTATAAAGGTTTTATGGCAACACTCGATTATATGATGTCCCAAATGATTTATCAAAGAAGCTGATGTAAAAGACCAGCAAGAAAAGCTGGGGAATTAACTATCTAATTCTTTCCAGGAAATAAACAAACACTCAGAGCCCTCAGGAAACTTGAAACCCGTCTGGTGTGGAAAACAACTTGTAATTTGTTTGTATTTGATGACTCTCCTTAGTTGCAGGTAATAGTGATAAATTCACAACTTGTGACAAGTAAAAAGAGGAGTGGGAAAGGCGCAGCACACATTAAAGTTGTTTAGTCACCTACAGAATACAGTGTCTACAATGAAGGTTTCCCTTGTAGTGCTTTACTGCTCACACTGGGAAAAAAAAATAAAACCAAGCTTCACAATGGACTTTGAAATGCTGAAATGGGAACAGAATGGTAAATAAAAAAATGAGCTGAGAGAAGTGTATGAGCCAACATTCATTTTGCTTATTTCATCACAAAATGCTGTTAATCAGGATTACTCCCACCACGCAAGTTATAAAATCACAAACTGCATCTCTAGCTCTTTCTCTCTGTGTGAAAAACACATAATGCCACACTTGGAGCAAGAGCTTTATCAGTTGCAGATCAGCATGAGCTGTGACTGTGAGTGAGCAGCTCTTCTCCGTGCTAATGAACTTCCAAGGATGAAGCCACCCAGCAAAGATGGTCCAGGGTTCAGGGTGCTGGTCTTTTAAGCGCTCCAGAAACCCAGTGATGACCCTCTGATCTGCTTACTTCCCACATATCTGGACTAGACAGTCACAGATTCACCCTGAATTGTGAGCACTTGCATGAAGCATCTGACTGAGAACTGCAAAGGATCAGGTAGCTCCAGAGAGAACTGCAGCTGATGTGGTGCTGAAAGCTCAATTAATCACATTTTTTTTATCCTTTGTATCTATGAATCTAGTTTTTAAGGTCTTATTTTCTGTAAAAACAATGGTAATGACACTTTTCTCTAAAAAACTTGCTGTAAGTACATAGAATAAGCAATGAAACAATTTACAATTGTTTTTATGGAGCTTTTGTATCCTGACAGTGCATGTGCTGGTCACATCTTTTTGCGAGTTCAAGTGAATCACTATTAAAAGAGTGTTTGTATATTCTTCCTGGGGCAATTCCATACTTTGTATGGGATTATCTACTATTGAAGAAGCAAATAAATGAGCACAAAAGCAACATAGTATAGTCTAGGGATCTGGCCTTTTATGTCAAGCATTTTTACAAGTGAGCATTTGGAGAATGTTGCAATATTTCTACAAGAATCAGAAATGCTTTTTGGCAAAGGATTTGAAAAAAAAGGCTGAACGCCTGATTGTTGGGTGATGTAACTGAGCTAGAAGACCCATCAGTTTATTGCTCAGAGCCATTGCACGATGAAGATCTATTTCTGACTTAAAAGGACAAAGGTGGGATACACATTGGCATGCAGTCACTGAACACAGTTCTGGCATAAAGGATATTCACTGAACCTAGAAGGTTTTATCTAAGTCAGCAGAACTCAATTGAGATAGTAGCTTCATGGATTGGATCACCAGAAGCTACAGCTACCCTGGAAAAATTAAAGAGTGCTGGAAGTATGAGTATTAACCTGTGATTGTCCCCACTGGAAAGTTGCTGATATGGCTCCTGACAGAGTTTTGATCCAGCACTTAATTAAAACCAATTTGGGAGAATATTTTGGGCTTGTATGGGCAAGGGAGCGCTCCTAAGAGGGAGTGTCCAAATGTTCAACTCTATCTAAAAGAGAAGAGAATTTAGAAATAAATTCCTTAATGTTAGAAGTTACCTTAAGTAATATTTTTGAGTATATTCTTTGATTTAATCAATACTAGAGATTTTTTTTAAAAAAGAAACAAAGCAGATTCAAAGAGTGCAGGACCTCAGTCATTATTAATGAGAGATAAAGAAAGGGACGTTCACTGGAATGTGACCAGCTCTGTATATTGCAGGACAAGATGAGAACAAAAGTAAATGACAGCATAAAGAACAATAACTTACAATATTAAACCGTCAAATGCCCAACATTTGAGGAAATGAAATCCATCTAAGATATTACTTGTATGAAGAAGGAGCCAATACTTGACATCAGCCTTTACTGTCTCCTAACTTTCCGTGGACAGTTCACATGGACAAACAAAAAGTCCCAGAGGCTGAGGCCTGTAGGACTTCAGAGTAACATATCTTCCTGACAGAAGCAATTCATTCCTGTATCACAGCAAAGGCTACTGTAAAAACTGTGCTGAATTCTGATGAAGCTACCATAATCGTGGAATCATAGAATAGTTTGGATTGAAAGGGACCTTCAAAGCTCATCCAGTGCCACCCCTGCCATGAGCAGGGACATCTTCACCCAGATCAGGTTGCTCAGAGCCCTGTCCAGCCTGGCCTGGGATGTCTCCAGAGATGGGGACCTCTCTGGGCAACCAGGGACAGAGTCTCATCATGGTCAGTGTAAAACGTTTCTTCCTTATACCTGGTCTAAATCTCCCCTTTTTTAGTTTAAAAGACCATTATGCCTTGCCCTGTCACAACAGGCCCTACGGGTCTGTCTTCTTCTTTCTTATTGGCCCTTTTTGAGTATTGCAAGGCAACAGTAAGGTCGCCCTGGACCCTTCTTTTCTCCAGGCTGGACAACTGCAACTTTCTCAACCTTTCCTCATAGAAGTGTTCCATCCCTCTGACTATTTTGTAGCCCTCCTTTGGCCCCACTTCAACAGGTCCATGTCTTTCTTACATGAATACCATTTCTGCATTATGTTTGCAATATTGTATTTCAGGTTGCAAACTGTAATGTCATAACTCGAGTTACAGAAAAAGGTATTAGCTGCTGTGGATCTGTAACAGGACTTAAAAAATTAGAAGAGGTGACAGAAAAATATTTTGTATTGGTCCTTAACAAGAAAATATTTGCTCAGAAGCTACTCAAGGAAATACACTTTGAAAACTGTTAAACAATTTGTTGGAGATTACAGCCCAGACCCTATAACTTCAAAACAGAATTCCAAACACCACTTTGAATTTATGTGTGTTTGTATGTGTATATGTACACATACACATATATGCATACTTATATGTATAGATATAAGTAAATAGTAGGAAAAAGCTGCTTCACTTAATGTGATTAATGATAACTGATGTTTAGAAAAGACAAGAATTTGTAGCTCAAACTTGGAATAAAGTCATACTGGTTCAGTGTAAATAACTAGTCGCATGCCAAGAGATAACTGGTCTGTTAAGATGTTTGTTGTGTTTTATTGCCTGGATTAATTAATGATAATGGTTAAGAGAATGATAATCTGTTGGGTTCCAAGGGAGAATCGGGCAGTCTTCCATGCTCAATGGACTGTTATAAGATTTGAAATATTTGAGACACCAGAGGCTGCTACGAAGGTTTATACAAGTCAGTGCTGAATCTGCCCAGTCTTGGAAATTTGATTTTAGAAGGTTTCCTGGAGTTTAAGTGGATATTATTGCTTCATAATGTACTTTTATACTTCTGTAATGTCTAGGTTCTTCCAAAAACCTACACACCTGATTTTTTATTGATTTTTAATCTTTCACTTTTTATAGCATTATATATATATGTTTGAGGTTTAGTTGTCGTTTTCTGTTTTGATTAGTTATGTGCAGAAGCAATCATTTCAAGTGCTTGTCTGAAGTATCACTACATAAAAAACTTCCACATTCTCCTAATACATACATTTATTTTTTTTTTTTTTTTGGAAGCCAATAATCTTTGATAAGTTTGAAACAGAGCTGGAAATTTTGTATGAAAGAGCAAGCAATTTTTTTTTTTTTTTTTTGTATAACAGCTAACCCTACCCTGAGATCAGGTTAGTTAAGCAGGACCTGCCTTTCATAAACCCATGCTGACTGGGCCTGGTTGCCTGGTTGTCCCCTATGTGCTGTGTGATGGCACTCACGATGATCTGCTCCATAACCGTCCCTGGCACCAAGGTCAGACAGACAGAACTGTAGTTCTATGGATACATGACATTGGAACATAAATGTTCCTTGAGTATTTTTTTAAACCGAAAGACTATAGAAAATGTTCTTTCCTAACTAGAAGTAACAATTAAAGCTGTACACATGCAGGTATCTAATATGAAAAAAAAAATGAAATATTTACATTTCTACTGTTTTCCAAACTATGTACAATTTGGAGGAAAATACCATTCCTTTAAATACTTTTTAGGGGGAAAGTTTTCTGCTCTTGAGGTTTGATCCCCTTCATGAAAACAGCTCAACCCAGCTCTGCATCTTTAATCTGAGAAGCATGAGACAGGTGTGGAAACTATTTCTTGGCATGGACTTTTGTGTTGATAGACTCCCTCTATTTTTAATTTATTTCCTCCTAGCAGCTGGTGCAGTAGATTTGTCGACCATTCCTGTAACTTTGTTGGATGAAAATTTTATATCCCTTCAAGGAGACCCACAAGTCATGTATTGGCTTGACAGGGGATGGCTGTCAGCTTCTTGATGGTGTTTTCAGTCCCGTTAGTTTTATCCTTTGAGAAGCAGCATTTGTTATCCAAGAGTGGCTGTTCAGTGTATGTTTTGACTGGCACTGATTCAGGCACTGCTCTTCTTTTCACTGTCACTAGCTGGTTTAGATATCTGCCTCCCCTTTCAGAAGCAGGGTCTGAAAACACAGTCTAAAAACTACTGTGGTAATCACATATAGACATTATTTTAAGGCAGAAGAGATTGCTAGATTATTTTTTCTGACTGCATGTGTGTCACAAGCCAATACATTTAAGCATTACACCACTTCAATTTCAAAAATTCAGTTTGGCTAAACTGTGTAGGTCCGCATTCATCCTGTGTAACATAAAGCACCCCATGAAATGCCCACTTTTGATCCTTTGTGCACTAGAGTATATGGAAAGAAATAACTCCCTCAAGAAGGCAAATCAGGCCGGAATATGAGCTGCCCTGTGCAGAAATCCTCTTCGTATATACCAGGATGGCCTTGAACAGGTAAAAAATGCCTGGGTGTAATAATGACTACTTCTGTGACCCTGTGGCTACTCACATGGCAAAAGCAAACTAATGTCGGATAAATTAATAAATAAATAGAGGGAAAAAAAAGGGAAAGTATTATTACGACATAGAATGAAGTCGCAGTATATCCAGTCCTCATATATAAAAATGTAGATTGACAAACAGCAGAACTTTCTATGCCAGAAAGATGTGAAAACCAGAAATGCTAAGGGAAATGCAGATGATGGAAAAAATGGGTGAGCCTGCACTCAAGAACCAACTAAATATAGTGAGGTTCTTCAGCTTGCCAGATACAGCTGAGAGAGACTACGATTGAGACAGATTTTGGATGTTTCCATGGTCTTTTTCAATACTAGACTTAGCAAATAGCGAATTAAACCAGGTGGCAAGTTGAAACCAGAGGGAGGGGATTTGTGTGCATGTAACTACACTGCACAGCAGGCAGCTATACTGTGGAACTAAGCAGTCTATTAAAATAAAATAAGGAGCATTTACTATCTAAGGCTTCAGTCCTTCGGAAGTTTTTAAACAAATCTCATCATTTAACTACTGTGCTTCCTAAATAGGAAACCATTTGGTTATTTGAATTGTGCAGGAAGTATAAATGACAAAAAGAGACCAAAAAAAACCACTGACTTGCAGCTTCTGCAGCGCCAGGAACAGACGCTGTGTACACACAAAATAGCAGCTCAGGAGCGACGATGCCTGGTGTTGGGCAAAGCAACATCTGTCTGAGAAAAAACATCTGGACTGCTGCAGCATGCAGTAGGAAGCAAAATTTATCTTGGAAGATTTTCCCTGGAGACTGGCAAAATACTCTTTTTCACAGAGGTGGTTTTTTAGCAGTTCAATATAACTGTAGCAGAAATATTAGGGATACTCTGAAGTTGTCATAATAAATGCCGTTTTAGGGAGATCTGTCACTAGCATCACATCAACCATATTCAAAACACTTCCAAAAGACATTTGAGAGCCAGATCACACCTCATATTGGAGATCAATACAGAAAGATGCTCACACTTTCTCAGTACCTGAGGGTTTGGATTCAGAATTTCAGATACTGTCTGCTGCACTCAGGACACATTAAAATCCTAAAGAAAGATGCGAGCCCACCCTTCCAGCTGTTCAGCAGCAGCCTGGTTGAACTAGCTCATATATTCAGAGCAGGGGTTGGTTGAAAAATGCTGTCTTCAGCTGGCAGATTTGAATGTCACGAGGTACAGATATACATTGAAGGAGATCACAGGCTGTTCTAACCTGTACATGCAACAGGATTCAGGAGAAAATATGACTTAAGGAACTACCTGTGTGCCAAAAGGCATGTCCCAGAATTACAGCAGTTGTAACTGATTTCATATAAGCAAATTCTGCCTGATTCAAAAGAAAAAAGTTGTTCCACAGCTGTGAAATACAGCCTTTATAAATTCAATCGACATGTTTTTGAACATTTAGTGACATTAAAAAGAAAGTGACTGTCTTTAGGGTAGATAAAATATTGCAACCCCATAAAGTTTAAGCACAGACAGGGAAGAAGAATAATAGCTCAAGTGAACAGATCAGCATTTGGCTTATTTGTGTTCATCAGTTAGTGGTGATACACATGATCCTTCCCTGCATTCTTGCAGCTGGAAGGAGAGAGCTCGTCTATAATATAAAGAGCACTGGAACCACAAAATGATCAAAAATTAATATCTTGATATGTGCAGCAAAGTTTCATGACAGAGTTGCATCAGTAAAGAAAGTTACTGGATTGCAGCGACACATTGCTCTGTGATAATTCTATAGCTCTCTGCAACTTCACTTGGTGATTGACCAGCTCTCCTGCTTTTGATCATCAAATGATGAGTGCTGCCTGCCTAAGCAGGACACCATCCTTTTCAGATCAACCATGTATCTGCTGAGATCAAACAGCAGAGTCACCTTTCAGATCTAACATCATGTATCCAGAATCGCTCTTGGTATGACAAGAACTGCTTGTGTCTCTAGTGATGAGGGATTTAAACTCATCCACCAGGACAAGAACAAAGACAGTTTCAGACTGTGTAGCAAAATTTCTGTTATACGGCCCTTGGGGAGCCCAGTCCTACTCCACAATCCACAAATGCCCAGCAAGACACAAGCTGTACACTGATGATCCTACAACCTCTGGTAGAGAGAGGGAAGGTTTTGTGCCTTTTTGATGAGTAAAACTGAAGCTAAAGTCCACATGCACAGCAACTACTCTAAATGCTTCTCTTCCATTTAGTAACTACTATGATGCCTCAGCAGCAAGCGATTCAGATCATCACTACTCAAGGCATTCAGATCCTGACCCAACCTATCCATTGACAGAAGAGAAGAAACCATGACACCCAAATTAAAAATGGTTAGTAATCAGTCTGATCTCATAGAAATAAGTAAGGTTTACATGATTTAAAATGGCTTACTGATTTGTGAGCAAGAATTAGCCAAAAACCAAAAACCACCTTATTGCATAATTCTGTTAAAAGTTGCTTCATATGGGTCACCTTTAACTCTAAAAATTGAGCCCATTTGGAGATATATATTAGATTTGACTATATAATAGACTCAAGTGGTTAACCTAGAGGCACACAAGAAATCAGTTGCAAAGCAGTGTCTCAGACATAATGACAATCTTCCCACCTACCTACAAACAGTAATTAAGATGCACAGACACGTGAAGAAATATTTTTTCTTAATCCTATTAAAATTCACCCATTACTAGGAACGCACTCCGCTAAATGCATGGTTTGCTCTAAGTGTTGTGCTATTGCATTTTACCTAGAATACTTAATTGTTTCCAAAGAATAGCAAATGGTTAACAGCTCTCCAAACAGGGGCTGTGGAGCCAGCTCTTGTAAATCACTGCAGTTCCACTGACTGCATTTACACCAACTGGCTTTTCACAAAAAAAGAAAAAAGAAAATAAAAAATATGTACACAGGGGAAGCAGATAAGCTTTACACATCCTGAAAGGCAAAGGTGGAACCAGTGCATGGAGCAGCTACTAAGCTACAAAGAAGGAACTGTTTGCTCCAAGAGAGAGTGCAAAGTAACTCGGAGGTGTCAAAATACGCAGGCATAGAGATACAGCTTACTCAGGTTAATGGTTTGATAATATCACTGCTGAGACCTGGAAAGCCATTGCCTCGACATCCTTTGCTGGCGATGTTGATACGAATTGTACAGAGCTGGGGCTAGGGGCAAATTCCGGGGCTTTGCATGACGGGCTGATGAAAGAAGAGAAATCTATTTCAGTGCTTAAAGGACAGAGTGGCTTTTAGTGCAGAGGTCAGACAGATACACGGTAAGTTGCTGTATAGGGATAGACTCAAAAAGGACTACTGAAATAAAAACCAGATAAGGTCCTGGAACAAGACCCTACCGCCTATCAATGCACTGGGGTAGTGTAAGAGAGACACATGGGAACTCAGACATAAGGAAAGCAGGGTTTTCTTGCAGTGTTGACAATAAATATGTTTGTTCAATGATAGAAAAAAAAAAAAAAATCCTTGGAACAAAAGACCCTTGCAGGTTGATATGGGAAGAAAAGCCTGTTTGTGGTGAGTACAATGGAGAATTTGTTTGTACCGATGCGGACAAACCCATCACTTGAAAGCTGAAGTCATTTTTTTTTGAACCTGTTCACTCCACTTTATCGAGTCAACCCAACTGGTATTCAAAAATGGAAATCCATGTCTCTCCCTTTCATGCAAAAAAATTAAAATTGACCCATGTGAGTTTGTTTCCAGAAGACTTAAGCCTGTCAGGTGCTGGATGCATGCACCTGACTATATCTTGCAAGCCTTGCTGTCACCCTGCATGAGAAAGCTGATCTATACCTGGTCCCCCACTAGTGTTTTCTTCATTTCAAACTAAATCACTAGCTAAAAACAGAATTTAGAAGTTCCTGTCTTAACATATTTTAGGACGTGCCCATTTCTAGAGCTTTATAGTACAAGAAGCTTTTAATGAGATAGAACACAGTGAAGAACCAAGCCCTAGAAGCAACAGAAATTACAATCTGGAGAAAGAAAAATGACCAATCTATTCTGAGTTTCAGTAAATACTCTGTTTCCATGCAAATTTCAGGTGAAACATCAGGGAGGAGGGAGAAGACAAGGCTGTGTTTTTATTCTGGTCAGATCCCAAGCCAGCATGAGGATCAACAGCAACACATCTTCAAGGGTGAGAAAAATCTGGCTGAAATTACTACTTAGGCTGACAATTGTAGGCAGATTGTACTTTCCTGCTGGAGCTGGGCTTTTCTGGGTTGCAAGGCCAGGAAAAATGGTCTTTGGATTGAGACAATGTTGTCAGACAAGTAACGAAGATCCTATTCCCAAATTACTACCAGCTTAATACCTGCTCCCTTTGCTGTCATTTGAGCATCCTCAGTTGTCTGTCTCTGAAGGAGTTACTGCCTACTTTTCAGGAAATTGGGGTTTAGAGAGCTCTCTGAGTTAAATAATTTGAGTTTCTGTAAGGAAAGCTCAGCTTCCAAGTGTTATTTTAAAATTAATAAAACAGCGTAGGTATTGAAGGAGAGGCAGAAGCAATAACCCTATTCAGAGGCCTTATGTTTTTGAACCGCTGTAGCAAATAAATTCACAGATTTCAAGGCTGGAAAGTACCTGATCTCCCAGATAACAAATGCTAAGTAAAAACTGTCAGGTAGCTGTAGATAGCACTTATGAACACATTACAAGCACATTTTTAAAACCTTACTTGTGCCTGCAAGCCTCTCTGACTCTGAATAATTTAAAAAAATAGGTGGGTTTGTAATCACATTCGTTATGGTGTTGTAATTTATGCCTGATCAAGTAGGACTTTGGCTGGAGGCTTTGTGTGTTTCTTATGTACATAAGTTCCTGATAACACTCAGATACACACATGAAGCTGGAAAGCATTGAATAGCATAAATAAAATTAATACTAAATAAATAGAAAAGACATTCAACAAACAGTTATATAGGATTTCCAAAGACTTCCCACTAATGCCTGGACTAACATCCACGAGTGAATATGATCGTGCTTAAGCAGAGCTGAAATGAAAAATTTGCTTTTATTCTAAACTCTGTTTGCTGTGTGATGATTTATCAGTTTCTCCATTTCATCCACTGGTTGCACTCTATCTGGGTCAGAAATTGTGAGCAAACTAGGGGAAAAAAACAACTCACTTTTTTACCCCCTCTAGCCCAGTTTATCTCTGCTGAAGTCCCTTCATGCTACAACAGAAAGGTGCAGAAGTCAAGCCGCTTCAAGGAGTTTCTGATCAAGGAGTCACAAGATACTCAGGGTAGACAACCACAAGCAGAGTCACAATTATGACTGTAACCAGATCAGAAGAGTTTTGTTTTTTTTTTTTCCCAAAAATTAGACAGCACAGGGAGCAAGACACTGTTACTTGGGCATAGCAGCCAAGCGAGTTGCTCTCTGTAGCAGAGTCGAAATCCTGAGCGAGTTCTCCCCTCTTGGGTTGGGTTCTTTGCACTTCGTGTCAGCGTAGGTGTCTGCATTTGTGATAGTCACCCAGCTCTTTTTATAGTCACTTCAGAGAAAACAAAGCTTCTGGGGCACCAGTCATCCTGCCCAAGTTTAGACATTTCCAGTGAGTGGGATGGATGGTGCCCTACTTTGATAGGATCTGGCAAGCCTGCACTGTGTTGGAAGCTCTCAGCTCTGCCCTCTGCTTTGGGGATTTCATTGTGTTTTCCATCCAGCCCTACGTGACTTGCCAATATCCAAAAGCATTTGCCATGGATTTGCACCCGGTTCTCATTAAACACAGCCTTAATCTATTCCATCGTCCCTGTTCACTGGTCTGAAGATTGGCACTGAAGCACAAGGATGGAGAGCAAAGGGAAAATGTGTTAATCACCCTGTACCTGCTCAGTGCACAAACGACTCCAGTTACAGCAGCTGTCTAACTAATATCTTTCATCATCAGTAAATTCACCCAATTTTCCTATTATCATTTCTAAGAATGTCGACTGACAGGGGGTGGGTAATCCTACATGTGGCACGGCTGTGACTGCAACTGAAATCACACGGAGATGGAAGCTTCAAAGCCAAGTTAAAGCATTAGAGAACGTTATTTAAAGATTAATCGTCTGTTGTGGGAGGTGGTATTTTGAAGGAAAATACAAACACCTTCACCTGCACAGTCAAAACGACAGCAGGGTCTGAGTGAGCCCTAAGTAGCAGGAAATGATTCACCAGGAAAATAAATGAGATTTTCTTCACCTCCTTTTTCTCCTAAGACTCGCGCTCTCCTCATCCCCCTTGTTTTGAAAAGCAATCCTCTGCCTTTCCTTTTGGTCATGGCAACCGCTGCATTGATGGAGGATGTGAGGCAAACATACGCAGAAGTTTCTGCAAAGCACTTGACTTCCCTGGCAGCATGATAATACAATTACACACTGTAATGCTGTACCACAGCGTTACCTCTGACGGCAGTGCGAATACAGCTGTTCCTACTTACTTTTCCTTTGCCACAGCTACAGTTATAACATCAAGGTGCAGTCTGTTGGGTTGCTCAATTCTCCCCTTTCCCTAATTTCTGCTCAGTGAATTCTGGATCTGTATTTTTTTAATAATAACAGTGGAGGGTTTGTTCTCAAAAGTGTCATGCCAAGATTTACTACAATATTTGCAGTTGTAAAATGATGCATTTTTTAAATAAATACATGGTTTCTTGCTATTCCTCCATTGTCCTGTCCTGTTCCCACCAGCATTTAACAACTATGCCAAATAAATACAATGTGTAGCTACAGCCACCACCTGATTTCCAAGTCTTTGTACATGTCACCAGTGTTAGTATCCATCATTTACAGATGGGAAATACAAGATCAGAGAAAACAGATGAGTTGCCCAAAAATCTGAAAAGGGGATGCAGACAAAGCATCATCATTACAAGTTTGCCATTTCTTCACAGGAACACGATGATTAAAAGTATGATTAATTTCAGCAGATTTGGTTTTAAGCAATTTTTCAGAGTAGTAAAAACTTGCCTTGTTAGCTGTGTCCCAATATTTGATCACAAGTCTACTTTACTAGACCAAAAATTAATCTGGATTTCTTGGTATTTTCTATTACATTTGATGTATGTGCCTCAGTTTCTCTAGAGTTGAAATATCTTATTTTCAGCTAGTACCAGCAATAGTAATATTTGGAGAGATGGAGAAAAAAACACGCAAAGTCTGTCACAAGATGAGCAATCCCCAGAATAGTTCAGATCATTGCTACCAAACATTTACCCTTTTTTTTTGTTGTTGTTCAAATTTTTAAAGTCTTCTTTGTTGTTTTCTGATAAGGAAAGCATTGCCATTTTGCAAATAAAGAAAATAATTATGCCAAAATACTTCAGAATTGCAGGTCCTACTGTGGTATCCAGCAGACCTAGTTCCAAATCTGATAGTGCTCCATACCCAAGATTGTTTTGGCACTTTTTCTCAATAGGCAGCCCAGAGGCCACATCTGCCCCCGCTCCACCCCCGAAATTGCATGGTGGCCAAACAGTCCTCCCAGTTTGACTTGCCCTTTAATAAGGTGCTGAGTGCTGACTCAAATTTTCCTGGGAAGGCAGAATTGTGAGAACCTGGCTTCTCCATGGAAGCCCTATACCTTGAATTCTGTTAGGAGGACACTG
Source organism: Columba livia (assembly GCF_036013475.1). Taxonomy (NCBI): domain Eukaryota; kingdom Metazoa; phylum Chordata; class Aves; order Columbiformes; family Columbidae; genus Columba; species Columba livia. The sequence goes on from NC_088602.1 coordinate 5,861,083, forward strand.
TAATGAGTCAATCAGGGATAACCCCACAAAACTTTTATTATCTTATGGTTATCTTCCCTGATTAGCCATCCAGAAGAAGACAGGCATCAGAGACAGGCTGAGAGGTAAGTGATATTGGTTAGAGGGCAGGATGGATCAGAAGCCCAAGCAAATGGAACTTCAGGACATGCACCATCTTTCCTATGAGGAGAGACTGGGCTGGGTCTGTTCAGTCTGGAGAAGAGAAGCTGAGAGGCGATCTCATCAATGTTTATAAATATCTCAAGGGTGGGTGTCAGAGGATGGACCAGACTCTTTTCAGTGGTGCCCAACAACAGGATGAGGGACAATGGGCACAGACTGAAACACAAGAAGTTCCATCTGAATATGAGGAAAAACTTCTTTAGTTTGAGGGTGCCGGAGCCCTGAACAAGATGCCCAGAGAGGTTGTGGAGTCCCACCTGGACACATTCCTGTGTGATCTCCTCTGAGTGAATCCGCTTAAATAACCCCATCCATTCTGTGATTCATGGTTTTATGGGTGCATGGCTGATGGGTTCAGAATGGAGAATGAAGAATGTAGTGGACTTGTGGAGGATCAGGGACCTGGAAGGGGAAACTTTCAGAGGAAGGCAGCTGAAGAATGAAGTGATCTCAGAGGATGTGCTAATGGCCACGTTTGGAGGCAGATGTAGGGGTAGAAATAAGAATGAGGATAAGAGAGGAAGAAAACAGAGATCTTCAAGAAGGAAAGGCATGGGAATTAATTCTAAGCTGATGTGCAAATAGTAATAGAAAATAACAGTACTAAGATCTTACGTGTGAGTTTGTGTTTTTTGTAGAGGGAACGAGATACTTTAGGTTCAGCAGAAGAAGATGGGCTGGTTTATGACAGGAAAATCCTTGTGCAAAGTAACAGCAAATTCTTGCACCACAGGTTAGATTTACATCCTATACAAAGATATATCTCAAAATAATGTCCATCTAGGAATACCAGACCATCATGCACTTTAGGTTGTGACAAAGTTTGTAAGAAACAAGCCCAGAGACAAGGGTATCTCCTGCCTACATCAGTACTGTCACTCTTCTCATGGGTTCTGGAGAGGACCAGAGCTCTGAAGAAGCTGCTCAAGGTTGAGTACATCAAGGACACAGCATTATCCCTTCTTGTCTGTTTGCCCAGAATCACACTCATCTTTCATAATCAGAAAGACAGCAGCAAAACTGTCTGGCATAGCACCACGCTTTCATTTTTCTTCATTTAATTGTGCTCCATCCTACGGCATAGATCAACAAGCAAACAACAACATGCAGAAAAGAAACGAAGAGCTAGTCAGCAGGCCTGGCTGGGGAGATTTACTTCTTGAGGGTTGGGAGCAGAGCCAGATCCACCTGATGGTGAGACTTTCTAAGGGAGGTGGGGCCAATGCTGTTTTTTCCTAAATAAGCCTGAGAGAAAAGGCCAGAAAACTGAAATCTGAAGGAAATAATATTTCAGTTTCACATAGCGGGACATAAAATCTACGTGGAGAAATTGTTTCAGCTCTGAGCCAGCACTACACAACACTACATCCTCTATCACGGCCTCTGCAGTCAGAGATTTACAAGAGCAAAACATGGCTAGATTTCATACTTTTCCATCCTGACAAAGGAATTCTGTGGTTTAACTGAAATGGTTTTTCTGACATGTCATTTTTTAATTCTCTCTAATTCCTGCCCTCCATCCCTCCAACCATCTCTTCCTTCACACCCCCAAATCAGACTGTTTCAATGAACCGCTTGCACATGTCATTTAAATTTTAGTTTGATTTCCCAAAAGGTGTGGAGTTTCTTTTTTTCTCCCTGCCATGTGTGCACTGTACAGCAATGATGACAGTGAACCTGTTTTCCTGCATGCAGGCTGTTGATACCTGCTCAGCCAGGAAGAAAACATTGGTGGTTAAACTTGCACAGTGGGCAAGACACCAGGAAGGAGAGAGAAAGATGAATCCTTGCCATATGTTTCTCCAAAAGGTCTGGTAGCTCTTCAGGAAAACTCTATGACAACAGAAAAAGCTCCACTGTCCCCAGGAAGATGCCAGAGGTCAGATCCCAGTGCTGACCATACACATCGTGTTTACAAAGGGGAACATAGGCAAACAGGAGCTATAACATGCTTCAATCATACAAGACCTTGAGATAAGCAGCCATAAGACCATAGAATCCCTTTGGTTAGAAAAAGACCTTTAAGATCATTGACTCCAGTCATTAACCTATCACTGCCATGTCCCCAGGAACCTCATTCATTTGTCTTTTAAACCCCTCCAGAGATGGCAACTCCACCACCACCCTGGGCAGCCTGTTTCAATGCCTGACAACCCTTTCCATAAAGAAATTGTTCCTAATATCTGATCTAAACCTCCTCTGGTGCAAATTCAAGCCATTTCCTCTCATTCTATCACTTGCTTTTTAGAAAAAAAGCCCAACACCTTCCATGCTACAACCCCATCTCAGGTAGCTACAGAGTGCAATAAGGGTTATAAGTGCAATAAGAATAGTCTTATCATATCCCCTTACCATAGATGAGTAATATCCAGCTTGCCTATTGCACTTGTCCTCCATGAATGCCAGAAAATTCAAAAAGGCTTTTTAAGTATGGTTATCCCCATATTGCACATTGACCAGCTAATGCATGCTGAAGTGAGTTCACCAATGTCATGCAGTGATGGCAAAGCTGGGAATAGCCAACAGCTTGAAGAAAAATCTCTCACTCAGCAACATTGCTGATGGCCTTGTTGACATCAACAATTGGATGTTTTTTGCAGTGCTGTTGTTCACCACATAGCTGTGGCACAGACGGGATTCTTTGAGGTTCCATTGCTCTTCCCCATGTGCACAGTTATTTGAAGATATGGGATGTAATGTAACAAGACACCATTGCTTATTCCAGTAGACCTGAATGGGGCAGTTACTCCTCAGGCTGAGAATGGAGACTGGAGAGAGGGGAGGAGGTGCCCATCTGGCTGAAGAAGCTCAACTCAAGAAAGAAGAAAATAAAGTGAATGATCTGCAAAAGCACAGACATGCTGCTTTCATCTAACATAGCAAAGCTCATATACTGTTCTCCAGTCTTACTGAACTGCCAACTGTCTGTAATATATGTGTGTTGATGATGCTCTTCCTTCTGAAGATTTTTATGCTATCTGGCCTTCAGGCTAGATTCCTGCATTCCTCCACTTAGGTCTAAACCCAGAGTTTACCCAGAAACCTCATCTGATCTTGAAGTCTAATGATCACTTCCCTTAGCAGTATTTTATGTATTTATCAAGATAAAACCCTGCTCCATGGACAGGTTTCAATGCATTTTTTTCATGCTGCTTAGAATTATGTTTTGGGCTCCAGTGACAGTCAAGATCACTTGCCTGCTTTTATTATTGTTCAAAAGTTACAATCTGCTGATAATTTGTATGCTATTATAAGGCATGGCACTCTCAGACAAGTAAGTCTCGACTTTAGCAAAAAAATTGCTTTTCCACACACCAAGTCCTTATTATCCATCAGGGTGTACTTCAGGATCTGTCAGTGTATTTAGACATACTCTGTTGTTTGGCACGATAGGGGATGAAAACACTATTTCAGGATTGTTGACATTTTGTCAATGTAACTGATTTCAGCAGGACGTTTTGTTCTATATTTTGGATAGACTCAAGATATAAATTTTAAAAAAATGAACAGCAAGAGACATTTGATGAACAAAGATGGGATATTGTGAGAAGAACCCAGCATCAGGAAGAAACTGAGTCCCCAGTCTTCTAGGGACTCTGTGTCTTCTGCTATGAAATTAGACTTTTCCCTTCAACTTTTTAATCTAGTTAGTGGTAAACTTGTGCTACTGCCTCCCGACATGAGGAGAAAGACAGAAACTCTGTCCAGATGAGATAGCAGTGTTGCAGTAAATGATGGTCTGACCCTCTTATGCAGGAGTAGCCTAGCGGAAAGCTTCCATCTGATTTTCCCTGCTACAAAAACACAGCAAATGATAATTCCATCCATTTTGCAACTTCATCATTGCAAGCTGTGCTTTTTTGAAATTCCCCAAGAAAACAATGGTTGGTTTAAAAAAGGATTTGTATAACAAGAACAAGGATACTGCAGAAGATACACAAGAGCCAATCCCTTGGTTCATGCTGGGTGAGCAAGGAACAAAAGGTGAAGTAAGAAATTGAATATCTGTCCTCTATCATTTCTGGTTCCTTCTGATGGAGACAATTTCATACTGTAAACAAGTTCATTTGAAAGAAAAGGGGGTTAGAAACTAAAGAGTTGGTTCATTCACTTTCTCACCGTGTGTAACGATATTCATTGAATTGTCCCAATCTGATGTTGCATTTGGCAATTACAGCTGACCTAAGTAAGTTCTTCCTGTATTGCCACTTGGCAGGAGAATTTCTCATTCTGTCTCCAAATTTCTCATGTAATGAGGCAGGATGTTGTCAAGTCAGTTGCTGAGATTCACCCATAAGGTGACCGCGCTACTGAACACGACGCATTATACATTCACAGCCTGCAACGTCTGTAAAACACGGCAGGTTCCAGACGGGGTTGTACAAATGCAAGATCACAGTCATCATAACCAGGGTATGATTGTTCAGTTCACCATCCCAATTAGCATTCACCAGCTGATGGCTCCATGGGCCATCATTTTAAAACCAAATGAAGGACCCTCATCGAACTACTTCTCTGCTCCCTTCTACCCAGGGGCAAAAGCATGTCTAGAAAAATCCACTGATCTGTAAAGAGCAATTTAGGCCTGATGCTTGGATATTAATCTACAGATCTGTATTACGAGCAGTCATTTAGTTCGAGGAGGTGAATGTGTGGTCAAGAAAGGTTCAATAACGCCTGCTTGTTTTATGTCAAAATGTTATTCTGTTAATTTCTCTCTTTGATCCTGACTCTTTTCCTGCAAATGACAACACTATTATTAATGTTAATTATTCTGGGCTAAGTAATATGATCATCGTGGAAGGAACAGCTTTGATGTATGCAAGTGACATCTAATATGTGGTGCAAAATTGCTCTGTTACTACTCAATAAAATTATATTTCTGATGATTAAATACAGGAACTGGAACCTCAGTTGCATTAAGTTGATGGCAAAACTCCCAGTAACTAAAATGGGATGAGTATTGTTCACTTTTATAAAAATGCACTAATTTCATGATTTTTTATATTTGAGTAAGCAAATGAAATGAGGTTGTGCCACTACCAAAGAGTTTATTTCCCCTTTTTCTATAAACCTTCTCTTTTCTGGCCTCGATTTAAAAATCATATCTCTGTGTTTTTCAACCCATCTTACCATCATCCAGCTATGGTTCTACCCAAAATGTGCATGTACCACGATACTTAAGTGATCCGAACGCTGTTTCAGACTCTTACATTGGGTCAGAAATTGCTCCTCTTTCTTTGAAGTTATTCTTTTCTAAAATATCATAAATAAACTAAGTCAACGGTGACCCAAAATAGGAGCATGCACACATCCTTTTACATTAGCTTAAATAAACCAGTTAGTCATAACCTCAAAAATCCACTAGTCATGCCTTCTTATTTTATTCATGATTTTTTTTTTTAAACAGATACAGTTTGAATATTTATTTATTTTGGGTTCAAAATGTCCACTATCATGACTGGAAAAACATGTCTGACAAGAAAAAAAAAAAGGTAGTGTAATTCACCTCCACAGGTCCCTTTCAACTCAAGCTGTTCTATATCTGGAAATCCCAACTGAATGTCTTCTGCAAAAGTGCAAGTCAATTCTTTGGTGGATGCACAAAGAATACAACCCATCTGAGATGCCCCTATCATTCCCCACGTACCTTGAATAGCCTGCTCGTGTTAACAGTAAATAGATATCAGACTTACTAGACATATCTACACACCAGTGGTATAGCGAATCTCAAGGTTCCGAAATACTTCAGTCCTATGAAACATGGACTTCCCGTGTCTCCACCAGGTAGAACAAGTAAATCTGAAATGGATGTAATGGGCTAGGTCTCTACATTGTTTGCAGGTCATCGCTACAGACTAGAAATACCCCAGAGAGAAAGTTTGCCCTGAACAAACTTTTGCGTTAACCAGCACAGCTCTGGGAACAACCACATCTTTGCCCTGCCTATAAAGCTTGCATGACACTTTCTGTTGAACAGTGTTTCAATAACCTTCTGCTTCTATTCCCTGTCCACATTAATCCACTCTGGCATTTACAACTTCATTTTGGATGACTTCATCTTGGATGACTCCTTTCAGTGGTGTCCAATGATAGGATGAGCGGCAATGGGCACAGACTGAAGCACAGGAGGTTCCATCTGAATATGAAGAAAAACTTCTTTACTTTGAGGTGCCAGAGCCCTGGAACAGGCTGCCTAGAGAGTCTGTAGAGTCTCCTTCTCTGGATACATTCAAACCCACCTGGACACCTTCCTGTGTGATCTGCTCTGGTGACCCTGCGTTAGCAGGTGGGTTGGAATGGGTGATCTCCAGAGGTCCCTTCCAAACCAAACCATTCTGTGTGTGATTCTGTGTGACCTGGCAGTCGAAGGTAAGACCAGGACCCAGAGAATAAAGCAGTGTTGACTACGTTGTGACTGTCACCATAACCTGCCTGGCTGCTCCCAGTGAGTTACTCACAGCTCTGGTAGGGGTTTCTTACCTGAGGGGTCACAGCTGAACAGGAATCACTTCATGCAGAGTTCTCTAATTCTTCCTGCCTACATCAATTCCTCCAAATGTTTTATCTTCTCTGAAAGGAGATTATTTTCTTCCAAAAAAAAAAAAAAAAAAAAGAGTACTTCATCTAGTATATCTTAATTACCATAACATTTAAAGAAGATACATGATTCCCTTAATCCAAAAGGCTAATGATTCATTTTTAATCATACAAAAATGCCATGTCTTATAGTGGTAAGCATCCTAAAGAAAACAGTAGGAGTTGGTAGGCATATGCTGACTTGCTCTTTCCGTGGCATGAAAAAAATGCATCAGCCTGCTGCTGGCTGCTGACTGCACGTCTTACTTCAGATAAATAATAACTTTCTCCTCAACTCGTTCTTCTCTCTTTGTCCTTTGATTGTAGATTCCAGATGGGTTCGGTAGCCAGTAATTACTTTTATACCTAGAACTCACTTGCAATGAATCAGGTTGATGTTAATGGCATTCTGGACAGGTGCTCATAATCTTCTCTCTGTTTTCTAACTTTTCTCCCATCTCCATGTAATTGTATTTCCTTAATACTAGCCAAACGTTGATCTCTTATCTTCTTTTATTTTTTTGATGATGGGTACGTGGGCAGGAAGAATTTATGTTTTTCTAGGCTCGGTCCCACTCCTTCTCTATGTTTATTAAATCTGTATCTGTTATTTTTATGTCTTAATGCCAATGGATTTTCCTTTTAATTACAGCAATCTGATTTAAGTTTATTTAAATGCTGATTTATGTTTATGCTATCCCTTGGTATCAATTTCATTCCAACTAGATCCCAGTGTAACTTAATTACTTGTAGTCTTGTCATTCCAAGCTCATGCTAATTAAAACAGTTTTATTACTGCAAGGTATTAAAGATTAACCCCTCCTCTGGTCCATGGGAAACGAAGTAGTAAAGTTAAGGTGAAGAAATAGACGGCTTACAAAACCAGATAAAAGAGCACACAGGAATGCCCATTACAACTGTTTATTTCAATCACACAATGTGCTGTAATTGGACAAGGTTCAATTTCTGATTGTAGTGCTTGGTCTGGAGATGTCTACCTGAGCTTAATCCACATTATACCCATCTCCTGGATATAAGGTTTTTTTTTTTTTTACATTGAGAGTGGTGGAACACTGGCCCGTTGCCCAGAGAGGTGGTAGATACCCCATCCCTGGAGACATCCTAGGCCAGGCTGGACGGGGCTCTGAGCAACCTGAGCTGGGTGAAGATGTCCCTGCCCGTGGCAGGGGGCTGTGCTAGATGAGCTTTGAAGGTCATTTCCAACCCAAGCTATTCTATAACTCCATGTTTCTATCCTATCTTTTTAACCTCGTCTGTGGACAGGAGTTTCAAAAGCTGAAGATGCGTATCTATCAGTGGGCAGCCTCTCCTCTCTTCATGACCTCCTTGTGTTCCTCTTCCTGCCCCTCCACCCACACCTCCCCATACCTTCTCTCAGTTGTATCTCTCTTGCTTTCTGTCCTCTTCTTTTTCATAGATCCCACTCTTTGCCATTCTCTCAAACCACACACTTACACACATTCAAGAAAACCAATGTTTTAATCCGATCCTCTTCCTTCTGTGGTTACATCAGATGGAGATCTTTGTCCATACCTTGCCCAGTCCTGTTATCTCTTGTTTCCAGGAGAAGGACTGACCAGCCTAAGATTTTCATAGTGAGTAGTTTGCAACAAAAGAGAGATCAATCCGAGACCATATGTACTGAGAAATAACACAATATATGGCTATAACTCCTCAAGCAAACTAGAGAAGTTAGTAGGACCGTAAAGCACCAGCTGAGTGCAATTATCTCCTGCGCAATGCTTGTAAACTTTACCTGTCACTTCCACATGCCCCGTAAATCCCTCCGACTGCAGTACACCACTGCGGCTGCTATGCACACCCCTTGGCTTCCCAAAATCCCTCCCCATCTGATATACAGCTTTATTTTCCCCCGCCTCACCGCTGAGTTCACATTGACAGAAGTGACAATAAACTATCCCAGTTATTTTAAGAAATTCCCCAAGTCCTGTTTCTTTAATGTTTAAATAACTCCACATATATCTCTGCAGGCATATATATGCACATAAATGCAAATAGGTACAGTATTGTACTCAGGTGTTTGGATTTTCAGGGTAGTTTTTCGGTTGGTTGCCAGGTAACTGGAGCATTTTTGATATACATGTTCAGAAGACATACTTAATTGTTTTTCACGTGCACCCAAATCAGGAGACAACGAAGGCTAGTGTTTTTTCTGCTGATGAGTAGGTGACATCTGTGGGAACACAGAAAGCTACAGAGTGTGTCTGTCTGGGGCTAATTGATTTATAAAACTTGCCGACAGACAGATGTGAACAAACACTCATGACAAACAACATGATTATAAATTAGCTTCATCTTTTTATAGGAGGTAGGCTAAAAACACACAGCAAGGATAAGTAATGGGTGCAGGAGACAAGTTATTTATTTTCTGCATCCAGTGAAGCACAGCAATTGTGTTTGTGTTATGTGGGTTGGTTTTCTGTCGGAGTCTGGGAGTAAAGGAAAAGAAGCTGGAGAATGAGGGGGATTTCTACAAAGAGGGAAGCATATTACAGTATCTCAGGAGAAGCAAGCTGCTAGGCAAGATGTAAATATGACCTCTTGAGCTCTCTGCTTGAATCTGTGTATTTTAGCTGAAGAAAGTGGATAGATCCTACTGTTATTGAGGAATTTATGTGCTGTTTGCTTAATGAAATTCACTCCAATGCAGTCTGAGAAACTCAATTTCAGAATTTGTGCTTTAAAGGAGAAGTGTGAACTTCATCATATTTCTTTGATAAGTGAATAAAGTTGTGCAATTCCTTTGAATTGTCTTTTAAGCCATTGGACACTACTGGTTTCCCCAGGAGAAGAAGAGAGGGTGTAAAGGGGGGGTGAGCCCATGACAGAACTAAAATCATCTGTGTGGTTACGTGGATACTGAAACCACCCTCGAAATTAATAAGTGCTTTTGTCATTGTCCCAGAAAAAGTTAACAAGAAGAGGAAAATGAAAAGAAAAAGAAGAAAAAATAAAAATAAAAATGAAAAGAAAAAGAAAAAGAAAAAGAAAAAGAAAAAGAAAAAGAAAAAGAAAAAGAAAAAGAAAAAGAAAAAGGAAAAGGAAAAGGAAAAGGAAAAGGAAAAGAAAAAGAAAAAGAAAAAGAAAAAGAAAAAGAAAAAGAAAAAGAAAAAGAAAAAGGCTCCTGACTCTCCAGATCTATGTTATTTCTGAAAAACAGTTCCTCATACTCTGGTCTAGATGAGAATTTCACTTTATTTTCCCATATATAAGCAGGAGGAAATAAGAAACAGAATTGAAACTAACTGGGCTGAAGCTATGGTCAAAACTGGATGAATTTAAATGAAAAAAATAACCAAAGCCATGACAACGGATCACAGAATTTCAAAACTTATCTTACATTTTCTAAAGTCATTGGTAAACGAAGTAGAGAAATTTAAAATAAAGGTAAGTAAAGAATCTTCTTATCACTTCTCAAACTCCCCAAATCCCCATCTGCACCCCATCTGGGTACTGCTGGTCCCATAGCTGAGCACGTGGCAGCATCCATGAGGCATAGCAGAGAGGAGTATGTTGTGCCTGCACGTATTTTATACAGAAGGAGGGCTTGCTGTCCATCACCACAGCTCCAGAGGGAGAGGCAATCCCAAATCTTTCCTCTCCGCTGCTTTCCACCACAATGTAAAGAAATCTCAGAGAGAGAACGGGTGCTAAGTGCACCGGTACAAGCACAGAAATGGAAAAAATCATTACTCATCAGTCTCACAATTTACAGCCTTCAAGGTCTGCAGTGAAAGTGGGAGCTGAGCACAGGCAGTAGTAGACACTGATGCTTAGAACCATAGAATCACAAAATCATAGAGTCATGGAATATTTTGGTTGGAAGGGACCTACAAAGCTCATCCAGTGCCACCCCTGCCATAAGCAGGGACATCTTCACCCAGATCAGGTTGCTCAGAGCCGCATCCGGCCTGGCCTGGGATGGGGCATCCACCACCTCTCTGGCCAACCTGGGACAGTATTTTACTACTCTCCTTATCAAAAATTTCTTCTTCATGTCTAGCTTGAATCTCCCTTCTTTTAGTTTAAAACCATTAGCCCAGGGCCAGGCAGTCACAGAAGGTCATGCTTTAGCTTCTCAGCTAAGGTATGAACCTTCCCTGGCTGCCCAGCCCTGAGCAGGCAGGTGCTGGGGAGAAGAACCGGGAAAGATCCTGCTACTACTTTTTTGGAGTGCTGCCCTTGCACGTATCCATGTACAATGAAGTCAAAGAAGCAGCACTCAGCCCTGGAGCTGGGTAGGGAAGCAAGTATCCAGCAGCAATTTTGATGGTTAGTGCATGATTTTCAGGACAGGAGAGCTGACTAGCGTCAATAGGCAGCTGAAGCATTCCCTAGAGCAACGGTTTCTGGGAGCAAAGGTGGCTACAGAGGTAGATCTTGCATGCAGAGGGTTGCTGAACTGTGGTTCATGTGGTTTATCCTGCTCGTGGCCAGTGGTGCAATGAGGTTCAGCACTGGTGGTCCCATTACCCTGGGTGGCATCCAGTAGAAGGCAGTATCAGGAGTAAGATCAAGCAAAATCCTCCTTGACATCCTGAAGTTCAGGCAGCTGCTCAAATCTAGGCTGAAATCCTGACAGACACAACATGCCAGTGGGACACAGGACACCACATAGTCCTGGGAAGATGATGATAATTATTCTTGTCATTAAGAGCAGCAGGAAGTGAGTCTTCATGAGCAGCTTGTCTCACACACACACATTCATGCATGCACTCACAAGCCAAGGCAGGCTTTAGGAGACAAGGCTGTTGCTCAGTGTAAAAGAAACTAAGTCAATATTATCTTTTAATAACAAATCCAAAAGGAGGCAAGCTGTCCCAAAGAATGAGCCAACAGAAAGCATGATTCACAGGAATATGACAGATCAAGGGGCCTCAGCTGAACAAATTAGCATGTGCAAATATTTGGGTTGATGAGCTTGATGGAGATTTAAATTGTAGAGACCATATTAGCAAGTGACATCCTCAACTTCAGTTCCATAAAAAAAAGAACCTTCTCCCAGCACAAGAATTGTTTTCCCTGCCTTGTTTTCTTTCACTTAGTAGAAAATATTTTTCCTTCACGCTGAGAGAAACAACCTTTCTTTTTCATCCACATGCTTGCTGTCTCTTTTCTGATGACTGCTCTGAGTTTAATAAGCTGCTGTCAGACATGTGCGGTTAAAGCTCAGGGTTGTGTTTTTGTTTTCCCTTGTACTTGTACAGCACAATTCCAGTGGTGTCACTTTTACAAGGCATGATGCAACCCCTCGCAGGAACAATGCAAGACAAAAGCAAGGTGTTTATGGAGCACTGAAGCATCCCTCCCCTGCTGTGGGACATATGTGCAAGGAGAAAAGAGAAAAAAAGATCAGATTTCTTGTAGTCCCTCTTAATCTTAAATTCATCTGGGATTTTCCAAAGTGCTCCAAGAATAAGCAGGATAGTATGGATTATGGAAAATCCACAATTTACTTTTTTCTTTTTCCATCTTCAGATGTTTTCTTTTTCCATGCTTGTGCGTGTATAGGAAACAGAATAAATGTTAGCATCATCTCAACAGAAACCAAATTTTGCATCTGAGGAGGAAATGGGAGACAGTGAGAGAAGTCAGTTGTGCACTTCTGTTCTGCTTTGATTTGGTTCTTGATCCCAAGCAGGGAGAAGATGAAGTGCAAACCAAGTTCTAATTTGTCTCCCTTGTTTGTTTGTTTGTTTAATTTTTTCTTTCACTGTCACCAAAGTAAGGAACGGGAAAAAGTAATACTGGTAATTCTTCAGCTCCAATGTAGGGTTAATGCATAACTTTCTGAACTGAAAATCATGTCATTAGCCTGCTACACATGAATTAGAGAAAGGCACTTTCTTTTGTATTTATTATGCTTATCTCAATTGCTATTCACAGTCTGAAGCCTTACTCCAGCTGCCATTTTGTGCTGATCACTGTGCTAGACGGAAGAAAAGCTTATGAGCATATGGTAGCATTTGGCTGCTCACCCATTCTCAGGATTTCACCCAGTTCTCATTGACTTTCAATGGCATCTGGACAACTAATTGCCACAGGCATCTTTCTAAGCCTCAGCCACAGAACCTTAAAGCGTGCAGGCTACTTGACAGTCTAACCACATGAAAACAACAGGTTCCTTGCCTCCAGGCGCTTTCACCTACTGTTAGATGCATGTCCTGAAGCACAGCAAAGAGAAATCAAGCAACACAGAGTGGTTTTGGTGATTCTCAGGCCATGCGTGGCTGCAATGCTTTGGGAAGAGCTGGGCAAGCCCCATGATCTCTGTCACCCCCTTTGCAGTGACCATCACCAAGTGTAGTAACAATGGTGGTGAGCATCCCATGCACTGAGACGCAGGAATTACTTCATACTCCGCCACTGATGTCTAGTAGAGCCTCTGTCATGTCACTTAATCTCTGTGCTATTTTTCTCTCTTATCTCATAAATTGTTTGTAGATTCATAGAATCATAGAACAGTTTGGGTTGGGAAGGACCTTCAAAGCTCATCCAGTCCAATCCCTGCCATGAGCAGGGACATCTTCACCCAGATCAGGTTGCTCAGAGCCCTGTCCAGCCTGGCCCAGGATGTCTCCAGAGATGGGGCATTTACCACCTCTCTAGGCAACATGGGCCAGTGTTTCACCATCCTTATAAAAAATTTCTTTCTCATGTCTAGCCTGAACTTCCTCATGTGTAGCAAATATTTGGGTTGATGAACTTGGTGGAGATTTAAATTGTAGAGGCCATATTAGCAAGTGACATCCTCAACTTCATTTCAATAGCAACTTCGGTTTGCTGTTGGGAACAGCAAACAGCTCCCATTACCCATGCTCAAAGGAGCTCATCTGGGAGGTTCTGGCATTGGCTGGCATCATAACTGGAATAAGGCTGTGAGAAATAACAGCAGCAAAGTATTTCTGTGTCCTCAGAAGAAGTGTGTAGACTCATCTGCCCTCTGTGAGATGACGTTATATACTTAAATGACCTGTGAGAGTGGCTGGCCTTGATTTTGGCAAGCTAGTTTCCTTCACAGACCCATGGTTTCTGCAGGGCAGAGGAAATGCTTTTGAACAAGATGATCCAGAACAGAAGAAAACAGCATATCGCATAAACAACTTTCTGAAAGGAAACAAAAAGAAACCTCCTCTATCCTAAACAACTGCAAGACCACTGCAGAGGTCAGAATAGACAGGGCTGTAAAAAGCTTCTAAAAATGTACGTGCTGCTGTTGAATTGCTTTGCCCTTGTCTCCTGAGCTTCCCAGGGAATTGTATTCAATCTTGAGCTTTATGAAGACAAGCCCAATGAAACTTTGGTCTGCAGTATTTCTGTCTGTAGACTGAAACACTGCTCAGGATGTCTTTAAAGATTTAAAAGGAATTGAGCTTTAGCCTTGTTTGTGTGTGATATTTTTTTTTTCCAAACCACAGAATTGCTGAGAGGTTTTATACCTTTGCTATTTTCTTCTTTCAAAGACTATGGATAGACTCATCACCTAATTATCCAGTTTCCATCTTGTAAACAAGATCTGGAAAACAAGACAGCAAAGAACATATCTCTGCGTGCATCGTACAACATGTCCATGTTGAAAAAAAATGGCGCATAACAAAATTTAACTTCAATTTCCTGTAACAGGGCACCCTGCGAAAGGGGAAAGAGGAGACACTGTGAGACACAGTCTGTACTGTATAGTTTTACACTGCTGTGAAGGTCTGCTAAATGGAAACTTTCCATTTCAATAAAAACTCTATTGATATATTTAGCAATATTAATTTTTTTATTCAAATATAAAAAGAACAAAAGTTCTTATATATCCACAGAAGTTATTTAAACTATCTTTCCCTGTAGTATAGGAAAGTCAGTCTTCTCAGTTCTAAAAATCTGAAAAATAAGTTGACTATGAAGCACAAAGGAAAGGTTATTTGGTTGGTTTCCTTTATTTATTACATCATTCTTTTCCAAGTTCAGTCTAAAACAAAGAAAGTAAACATGCAAACAGGCATTTTTTAAGTTTTAATAACCATCATGGTTATTTTTAAAGAAAAAATAAGAAAATTACTTGCCTACAGTATAATTTTATTTGTCTGTGCCCCTTCAAAAGCAGCTGGAACAATGGTTTATCTTCAATCATGTTCAGAAAAAAACCTTCTGCCAACCCACTGGAATTTTTTTTCCCCTTAATTTCACAGAAATACTGGAAGCCAACTCATCAGCTTATGAGAACCTCTGTGGAGATCATGGGCTTAAGGCAGACCCTTATTTTCGAGGTGAATACTGCACTTTTTAGACAGGTGGCTCCTGGACTGCCCCAGACCGGTGATAACACCCTGTAGTTGGCAGCAGAAAGATGGAGATATCCCGAGTGGAACAAAATGCTTCCCATATTCAAATGTTGAATAAGGCAATTATCAAATCCACATTTATATTTTATATTTATGGCAGATTGTCTATATAAAGAAAAGTGGGGGCAAAATCAAAATACCCCTGATTAGGCCTGCAGCCTGAGGACAAGAGTGGTGTAAGCTCCACCACATGATCCTGAGGTTTGCAAAACCAGAAAATGCATGAGGAACACAAATTACAGGACAGTCTATTGAGCACTTTAGAGCCTACTTAATAATTCGGTTTTCCTTAGCAAATATTCTCCCTTTAATGCCTGGCTTCTACTAGGAAAGTGCAAATAGCCACATTTGACCTCGCAGTTTTAGACTTGTATGCAAGAAAACAGCTGAGTCCTGAATTGGGAAGATATAAGCAGTCATACCAATTTCAAAGGAAATCTCTGAGTGTTAGGGCATCTTTAAGGCCTTAAAGATTTCAGAGGGATTTCAGCATACACTTGAAGTTAATAATGTACTTACACATCCTTTCTGAAGTGGGTCCAACAGCCCAATTGTGTCTTTCAGAAAGTCCCCAAACCTTACAGACCTCAGCGTGTGTCTTTCCCATTTTATTCTTTCTGCCCTGTCTTTCCCTGAGATTTAGGCAGCGACGCGTGTGTTTCTTCTGAACCACTTTGGAAACCCCATTAGTTTGTGATGCTTTGCTGTGCTGGGAGCTGAGACTTTCAGCTCTCCCAGTTGTCCCTCTATACAGAGGACAGGGAGGTATCATGGCTCATGGGATGCCCTCCATGGGCATCTTCACCTGCATGGACCTCAAATCCATACAGCAGCCAACCACCTTTACCTTTTCACGTCAAAAAGCCTGAAAATATTCAAGAAGCATTTGGACAACACTCTCTGACACATGATGTGAATTCTGGAGTTGTCCTATGCAGTAACAGGAGTTGGACTAGATGTTCCTTGTGGGTTCTTTCCAACTCAGGGCATTCTATGACTCTATGATTTTCTTTATATAAACTCTATACAATGATAAAGTTTTCTGAATCAACCGTGTTCCTGTAGCTTTTCCTCCAGCTATTTTTTTTGCTCACAAAATTTGAGTTTCAATTCAATTTAATCAAATGCGCATGTGAACTGCTGGGAGTCTAATGAAGGCAGAGCATGGAGTTATCTTTCAATGCTTTAACTGACCATTTCACC
Organism: Columba livia; assembly: GCF_036013475.1. Taxonomy (NCBI): domain Eukaryota; kingdom Metazoa; phylum Chordata; class Aves; order Columbiformes; family Columbidae; genus Columba; species Columba livia. Next base: position 5,877,420 of record NC_088602.1, read on the forward strand.
TGAAGGTGATGTCTTTCAAGCCTGAAAGAAGCTCATCAAAGGAAAAGGTGACGCAGAAGCCAAACTCTTCCCTCTGTTTGCTGCCAGCCCTGTGAGAAGTGAAATGTGCTCCTTGCTACAGTTCCCTGTGCACCTTCTCCACTGAGCCTCAGGAGGGCATTTTGATGGTGCAATACGTGGTACTAAACAGAAAGATGGACTCTCTGGCACTCTGAACACACTGCCAAAAGGCAGAGCCTTGCCTTTACTGCCAAAAATATATACGAGTGGCATTCATGCAATGACATATCTTACAAAACCTCAGCTGTGCACAAGGGAACCAACCCCCCAGATCTTTCTTATTGGTGCTGGGTAATCTCCTGTCCCATGACAGGACCTGAGTGTAGTACAGTGCCTTCAAGGACAATACCACCAGCTGCAGGCTTAATTAATAATGAAGTACTTGCCACAAAGGCCACCATCCTATGGCCACCCGGATCCCAAGGCTGCAATTAATATTGTCCTTGCTGCTCTGGGGACTCCCTCCTCAGCTTAACAGACAGATCCCTGGCTCCTCAAGGCAACCACCCTCACTTGCTTAACCTCCCATGTTCACCAGCAAAGGGCTTCAGTGCTAGAGTAAAATTAATAATGGAAGCCTTAACGGTAACTCCAATCATCCGTAAATGCATCAAAGGAGTGTTTTAAGAGTAAGGTGCACTTCAGTCCCAAAGAAGCAAGGAAGTACATATTTACGCTTTAAAATCAAGGGAAATAAGGATGGAAGGTTAAAATGAAAAATAAGGTTGTAAGGCTAAAAGGAATGATTTATTTTTTTCCCCAGGAAATCACTACTTGAAAATTTTCACGGACAACACAGCTACTTGAATAATGAATAAAGCAGACTGGTTTAAATGCAGTGAAATTGCCCTCCGCTCAGCTTTCTTTTAATCTTTTGTGGCCCTACAAGGGTCCTTAGAAGAGGAGGCCCTGTGACATGCTAATCCAGCAGTCCTCCAGCAGCTCAGCTTAATCAGTCAGTACAAGTTGAAGCCACTGCAGATTTTCAAGCAGGAACCTCAAATTCCCTTTTTGATGGCTAAACACTTGTTGTTTTTACATCTGCTGAATTAGCCACAGGAAAAAAAATAACAGTAACCACAAACAACTTAAATGACTAAATTCACATTGCTAATAATTCCCTAATTGCTAACCTGAAAGTCCATAACAGTCCTGATTGCTGACTGTCACTCAGGTTATCTTATAAATGCATGTTGATTTTGAAATTGTAATGATGATGAATTAGCAAATGGATGGGGCAGCATGGTTTTCTGAGTCAGGAGCCCTCCAGCATGAATGAAAAGGTTTCCCATCTGTGTAGCTCCTGGGATCTCAAAACATTTAAACAAAAATTAATTCACCGTCGCTCAGAACACCCTGGGAAGTAATCAGACATTTGCGTTTCGCAGAAGTTAAAACCACAACATTAACACAAACATGATGGTTTGTATCCTGCTACCAGGTCCACTGCAGCACGAGGCAGGATTGAAGCCAGAAAAGCTTATTTTGATATAAACTGATAGAAACACATTTTTCTATGGACCTATGTCTTGTGATTAACTACCAGTGTGTCTAGAAAGGTGCACACTCCAGCTGGAGTCACAGTTTCAGCTCTCTCTTGAGATTACACTCTGCTGTCTCCTCCCGAACCCCCCTGGCTTAGGTTGTCCAGAGTCACCTTCACTCCGGGACCTGGACAACCTTTGGGACTGTCATTGACTGAGAATGGCAGCAGGGGCACAGACAAAAAAAGAGAAACAGAACACATACGAGAAGGGCAGTGGGATCACATAAGCCTCATTTTTTTAAAGAAATAAAATTTAAAAATATAATTCTTGCTTTCCATTTGTGCATTTCACAAATTGAGGATTTTTTTCTTGTTCTATTTTCTCGTAGTGCAACCAGATACACTGCAAGACTCGAATGTGGACCTTGCCAAGAGAGTCTTGTATTGGACGTATCTGTGGCTGGTTAGTCTTCGCACTACTCTCACTGCAGCAACGGGGATTTAATGTATTTCTCCCTTGTTGAACGGAGCTTTCAAAAGAACTGAAAAAGCTTTAAACACTTACTTCTTTTTTTTTTTTTTTTTTTTTTTTTAATCAAATGGTACTGAAGAAATCAGGACAAATTGTGCACAGTCTGAAATTGATTTTCCTTTAATGAATAAAAAAACTAAACAAGTTGAGAGTGCACCTTCAAAGAACCAGCTTCACATTACCTGACAAGATTTCGCAGAGAGTAAAAACAAATTGTGGCTTCAGTTTACTTATCTACATGTTGACCACTTGATCATCTTCTTCATATCTTACAGAGGTGAAGGGACTCCAGAGGGACAAAATCCACTATATTCACTAGAAATGCATCTAAGCCATCATGTTATTACTTAACCATTTGTTTTTAGAGAATATTGTCCCACTATCCAGGTGTGTTTTTTGACAACCTCTTATAGATGGAAAAAATTGATTATTTCCATATGCAAAGGGTTGAGATGAAGATCTTTATGGAGTTAAAAGTCTCCTTCTCTGGAGCAGCAAACAGCTTATGAATATATTAGCTCAAATCAACTCCATTCCCCTCCTGACTATGCAAAGGGGAGCTACCTCAGCGTGCCCAAGACAGGAATCAATTACTTATCGTTCCCATGCTGTTAAATATTCCAATCCCGTTGGTGCATATCCTACTGTTTGGCTCCAGTTCTCTTGCAGGTTAGTGAGGAAATCAGATGCAAATCACATAGGTGATTCCTCTGCGGGAGGACAGAGCTGGGCTGCCAAGGAGGAGGCAGGTTGCTTTTGTATTTTCTTTTTTGGAGTCACATTGCACTTAGCCACACGGTTCCCATTGACTTTCAAATGTGAAATATGTAGATGCGAGTCAGAGTTATGGAAATGTAGCCTTTCACTGTATCATTAGTTTTTTGTTTCCACATGACAGAAACTCATGATTTATTTTGAATTTTTAAACTGTGTCAGTGCAGCTTTTTGTGCGGAGGGCGAAGCGGGGTTGTTTTGGCGACTGTGAAATAAGTCATCCCTACAGTATTGGCAATGCAGCTTTATGAAGCTAACATAGCTGAAGAACACTGTAAAGGGGCCTATTTTGCATATCACCTAATCTAATTGTGGCATATGGAGTGTCCTAATAATTATACAACAGGAATAGGGAGATGGACACCTGGGTTGTGTTCCTCCCCACTGGACAAATCAATTAGGATGTATGTTACATCTGTAAAGTAGAAATAATACCTTAATCACATGGAAGTTTTAAGCCTTTGTCAAGGCTTGAGTAGTGCTGTGATATTTTTTGATACAGTGCAACATACTTTCTAGGCCGTAGACAGATATCAGCAAGCTTGAGACTATTATAGTTCCTTTGCTCGCACCATCCCACTAAGCATCTTTTATTGGTATCTTGGCTGCCACTTATGTCTGTGGTTTAAGACTGGGCTACATGGGACAGAGTCAGCAGGATTTTCTGTCCTCTGGTTAACACTAAAGAAAACTAGAAATTAACTCCACCAGAAGCAAGGCCACAGCCAGTTTCAAACTGAGCTGCAGATATGAAGGCTGCTACAAGATCTTTTTGCTTTGTTTTCTTTTCATCTCCTCTTATGCAATCCTGAACATTTAGATTTAGCAGAATCCCTCACCTGATGGTTTGATTTATCTTGCTCGAGCCTGCAAAGCAGCTGAGCTACTTAGCGATTCAGCTGAGATTGTGACTGAAAAACTCATGCTGGTGTGTCTTGTGGAATCATGTCCTTACTACAAGAACTTCAGGGGCCACCAAATGATCTGGTCAATGAGCTAAGAAGGATCATTTCTCTTAACTAAGTTTTTCTCAGAGGGAAATGGATATTTGCATATTTTACCTGTAGTATTAGACTGATTTGTTGCAAGGAAGGCATAATGGTATCTGTCTACAAATTATCCACCCACAAGTACCTATCTATAAGTTATTTTACTATTCAGGACACTTTACTGGAGTCTTTGCCTTGTGTAGAACCAGGGAGAAATTACTGACCCCATCCTTCTCTCAATTAAATAACATAAATCAGAACAGTTTCACTGACACTGGTGAAATTTCAGTGATGAAAAACTGATGGGGAAAGAGAAAAGAGCCCTTGAATTTCATAGGTCTGTCAGTCCAGGGGCCATCAGCACACAGTCCCTCTCTACTACAGATAGCATCCCAACAGCAGTCTGACAAAGAACAAGTATTTACAAAGAATGGGGTTAAATTGGATTTTCTCCAAGGAGCAGGGCTAAATACTAATAAATTCAGCACATAACTCACTCTTCCCAATAGGTGTCTATTAAACAGACACTACAGGATGATCAGCTGCTTCATGACTGGGACAGCTTGAAAACAGAGAAACGTGCCCAGTTATTTATACATACCATCCAAGTTTACAGAATAATTTGGGTTAGGATTGATTTTTTTTGGCCATAACTCATTAAAGTAAAATTTGGAAAAACAGCTAGGTGAAACAGTGTGCAAAGAAAACAATATATATTTTTTTAAATCTGAACTGCTATCTAATTTATCTGGTCAAAAAGCTTGGGACAGACTATAAAAAGAGAGTGAGATTACAGAAGAGGGATGAAATTAATATAGTTTACTTGTAATGAAGATCCTTCTTCCTTGCTGAAGCCTTTGCAAAACCAAAAATTTGTGATGACATCAAGCTGCCTTTTGAAGGGTTCTTGTATTTCTTAGCTTCACAGATTCCCAGATGCTTTTGTGTAACATTAATATGTGTAATGATTGAGTCTCTTTCCCTAATAAGACATAATGGAGGTGGAAACGAATTTCTATCGCTTCTGCAAAGAAAAACAAGCACTATGTTCAGATCCTGGAAATTCAGCTCTCTGTTATCCCCCTGCAGCAACAGGGGAATATTGAATATTTTTATGTGGGAGACTGAATAGAGGGAGAAGAAAAGGGCCTGGGAAAAATGAATGCACATCCCCTGTTCCCACATGTGCTTAAGCCTCAAGGTGTTTATTGCCCTTGCTATCACTAAAATGCTTTTCAAAACTTTTTTCCAGAACATGTCTTCCCCAATTTTTTTCACTTCTCTCTCTTCACGTTTTGTAATCTCTGCCAAGCTCCTCTCCTAAGGATACAACCAGGAAGTTCCTCATAAGCTTTTTTTCTTTTCACAAAGTAAAACACAGGCATGTTGACAGCAATTTTGCTCACTGAGAACTGGAGGTGCTGAAACAGCAGGAGGGAAAGGGAAGAACCAGTTTTCAGGCTAGGAAATGCTAGAAACTTAATCAAAAGGTTTGCAAGCACATAACCTGACTCCATCTCTGTGTATGTGTTTTGTCATCCCAAACTGCAGAGGAAGATGAAACCAGTGTTTACAATCTGGTCTTGCAGGTGCAGTCTGAAAGTTTCATCCCTGTGATCGCCAATTGCTTTTCATCCTTTCTTTCAGTCTTTATCCTCCCTTTCCCTGGTGATGACAAATGGGGGCACAAAGAAATAGGGAAGAAGAGAGTGAAGTGCTTCTCTCCAGCAGCCACTTGAACTTTGAGTAGAATACTGAAAGAACAAGTAAGAAAGAAGAGAGGCTTCTTATTTTTTTCCCACTTGCTCCTTGTTAAGCTTCACAGCTCAACAAGTGTCCTACTTCGAAAGAGAAAAAGGAACAAAAATATCCACTCATTTCTGCAACAACTCTAATTAAGCTGTTTTTTGTTTCCATGTCTACACTTCGCTTTAGAGTTCTCTTTCCCAATTCTGTCTTTCGTGAGACAAAATGGTGGCAGATAAGACAAAATGGTCGAGGGATAAACTACCAGTAATTGGGAATCTTTTCAAGAAAAAGCATGTTCAGAGCATATGCAAAGGTTCTGCCTCTCTACTTAGATCATCCCCTTGGCAGCAGGACAGGATAGGCAAAAATCAAACCAAGATTCAGAGATTTTCAGCTGCAGATCTCAAGTTTTGGCAAGCTCCTTTATCATTGTTTTCAAAATGGGAAAGCAAAGGGACAGGGAATTTGAGAACATGTGGTGATAGAATCATAAACCATTAGACAGGACCCTTCCAGGATGTGTCCTTCATCAAGCACAAAAAGCAATTAACAATAATAGGTACAATATGATAACAATAGATACAGGACATGATTTTAGAGAGCTAGAAGATAGCCACTGAAAGTGTCTTCATCTTCCTTCTGTAAGAGCTGATTTGATGTACAACACTAAACCTCACTTAAAAAGCATAAATCAAAACTTAACACTGATTTTTGCCATTCTGCTGTCCAGTGTGTTCTCACTGACTCCTGTTGAGCTAAGCTTTGGAGATCAAACAAACCACGGAAAAGACAGGTCAAAACTTGGTTTCACCACCAAAAGACATCACTTATCTGCAGATGTTTCTTTCATTAAGATGCTGCAATTCTAAAAATGTACCTATAAAGATAACAAATACAAGAATCTTCTTGACAACTGAGATATTCTTCTGACCCTGAGGCCATTATGACAGTCATGTTAATTTAGAAAAAAGTTATATTTAATTTAGTTAAAAACAAAATAATGAGCACTATCCCAGCAAGTATTTGGTTACCTCCGCATCTGTATACCATGAGGCAACACATGGAAGAAGATGTGCTGCTGAACAAGTTACTTTCTTTTATTACAGTGGTTGCCAGCACCCCTGAAGTTCAGAAAAATTAAAAAATGGAAAAAGTAATTAAAGCATGCTAGGCCTAATTACTTTCCTGCCTGCTTCGGCAGTGTTTTGGGGGAGAGAAATCATAGTACTTCAAACCCCCATGTCTGCTTAGGAACTGCAATCCCCAAGCCTTCTGCTGAGTAGAAAGCTGGAATTCTCTCTTCTCAACTGGACAGCCTCCTGCTTTCATCAAGAAATCTGACATTTTCCATAGGCAGCTCCACATGGAACTCCTTCCACAAGATACCGTTGAGACCCAGGGATTTGAAGAGGAAAATACAAATGAGTATTTATATTCTCGACATACTGAGAATTTTGTGAATTGGACTCTGGTTGTTGAAGGATGCTGAGAATATTTAAACTTAGAAGGTAAACACTCAGAAATAAACAAGATTGCTGGAAGACAGGACGGTTCATGCTTTTACAGTTTCTATAGTTACTCTGAAGTTCACTATTTTAAAGGTACAAAGGTTGATACAGAAAGGAATAATAATCTTAAAAAGAAAAAAGAAAAAACAGAAGAAAATATCTGACAAGCAGTGGAAGAAAGGAGAAAATATAAAAGGGAAGAAAAACAGTGGTAAGAGAAATCAGAGAAAATCAATGTAAAATGCAAATAAGGTATAATAAAAGCAAATGTGCAGAGTAGGAGAAATGCCTTCTAGATTTTTTATTTCCTAAAAAAAGAGATCTGAAATCAGAAAAAAAAAAAAAAAAAAGGTGATTGGAATAAGGGAAAGTGAATATTTCAGGAGAAATACGTTTTTCCCATTACTTAACACTCATTCAGCCACATCTGGAATACTGCATCCAGCTGGGTCCCCAACAAAAGAAAGTTGTTGACTAACTTCAGGGAGTCCAGCACAGGCCACCAGGGTGGTCAGGAGGTTGGAGCACGTGATGGACAAGGAAAGGCTGAGAGAGCTGGGTTTGTTCAGCCCTGATACTCAGCAGGGACTTCATAGCAGCCTTACAGCATCTCTGAGCAAGTTATTAAGACAGAGCCAAGCTGAGGTGCATGACATGGAAGGAACCATCTGGATAAAAAGAAATAAAATAAAATACAGTCTGAGATTTTCAAGCCTGGATAAATTGTGGGGCCTTCATCCTGTGAGGTTTTGAAGGCCCAACTGGAGAAAGCCCTGAGCAATCTCGTCTGATTTCAATGCTGACCCAGCTGTGGGTGGGAAGTTCGTCTAGAGACATCCTGAGGTCCCTTCCAACCTGCATGACCCTCTGACTTTGTGAGACATTTTAGACAGAGTGATCGTGGAGATGAAGGGACTAAAAGGCAGAGAGAAAATCTGTAGTTACTGAAATATAGGACAGTCTGAGCACAGGCTCAAATATTTCAGTAGTTCAGATGGATTTTGGGAAAATAAAAAGATTTTTATGACTGCAAAGGGTGGAGAAGGATGTCAGACCAGTCAGAATTCTTACCTGTGAATCTATTTTTTCTAGAGTAAAGAATAAAATATTAGGTGAAAAATGGGCAAGGTCATACCTGTGTTTTCTTTTTGCTTCCATCTTTTGAATAGCCATGGAGGAAAATATTCTCTAGAATGTTATTCAGTGCTTTTTCTGCCCTCCTTTCTATCCTACACAAATAATTTGCTTTTATATTTGTCATTTTTTAAAACAAATAAGCATCCTTTACACATAGATTTTGATGGGATTAGCTTATGTAGATTAAATCTTTTTTGTTGTCATCCTTCTTTCAGTCAAGAACACACACACTATATTGTTGCATGGTTGGCTCATGTGTCTTCAGGCCTGCCACTAGACTTTGTTCTATGTGAAATGGGTAATAAGAGAAGCTGCAAAATGTCAAAGAACTTGAAGTTGAAATGTTTTAATAGGTTGTAACCAAAGTTTGGACAATATTTTCTTAGTATGGGCCAGAGCCGCTAGAAGTGTTGCCACAGTGTTGCAAACCTTCGCTTGATAATAGGCAACGATTATTGTTCATTTTGCACTGGGGCCACATTCTGATTCCTTTATCAATGTCTGCACCTGACTCCTCATCAGCTCTTGCTGCTCCATGGGGAACATTTGTAGATTAAGGTTCTGGGTGAGTAAAATCTTGGCATTCCTGCAGGCAAAGGGAGCTTCGGCCTGACCCTCCACTGAGGCCAGGATTTTAACAAATTGTAGCATGTTCAACATTTATGGACAAAGTATGGCTCACACATGTCACCAGATGGTAGCAGCTTTACAAAATAAAATTGCTATGACACTTTGTTTTGCATTACCCACTGTGTATGTTCAGCTGGTTAGTGATTTCCTCAAGTTTCATTCCTTGGAATGGAAACTTAATCATTACATTTGATGCCAAGGCTGTTTTGCAAGACTTTTCGTTACAGTTGCTTTGCTACACGACTAATCAAGAACCAAAGATGGTACTTCCCAGTCTTTGCTGACACCTTCTCAGTCAACACCATGCATCCTGCTTCAACTTAGCCTTTCTTTCATTTGTCATTGATTTGTTACAATGAACATATTAGAAGGATTGTGCTCACACAAAAAACTTGTGAACCTTTAAGGGGACCCATTGACTGGCTTGAATAAAACATCCCTAAGTTGAGACGTCTGTGTTCTGTGTATTTTATTTGGTTTCTCCAAGATCCACCATGCCCTGATCATGATTTTGAGGCATAGTCTTGGATGAAGCATCACAGTGTCATAGTTGTCAATATAATATGCAATGACAAATTGTAATTCTAATTATAAAGAATTTCTCAGTTTCTTCAGTACTTCTAAATTTTGTCTATTCTTACAAAAGCTCAAATATTCCTCCCAAGACAATAAGGGTGCCTCCTATACATGCTAAAAAATTTTCCCACACATTCACTGACAAGCTCCCAATTATGAGCAAATGGAACAACAAGGGAATATGGAGGGGCATCCACACCCCTACCACCAGTCTGTGAGGCTTTATCTAATTTGCTTTGCAGGATGGTGAGATGAAGACTCTAGTCTAAGTGGTGTGTTTTCTCATCAAATTTAAGAACATACTCCCAAGCAATGGCAGTAGTTACCCCTGTATACTGAGGGACAAGTGATCAGACTGTAAATACCAGGCAATATTTGTACAACACTTGAGTAGCCCTCATACAACTAAGACATGAGATGCCCTAGGAACATAAGTCCATCGTGTTTTTAATACCTTTTAATTAAAGATCTCGCCACGAGGCAGGACCTATAGGCCATCTCCTGTGTTTTTTGAGATTGTCCCATGTCAGTCAATTCTAGGAATGCAAGTAACCTGGCAGGGAACATAGAGCCTTCAATGCAGTGGAGAAAACCTTTTCCTGCTATTGCCTCCACTTACACTTTATAGTAGCTTGTTATTATAGAGTTTTAGTTACTCTACAGACTCCAGATCTTTACCCAAACGTGGATCGTGCTGACAGTTTGCCAGAAGCCAGATAGTGACAGAAAAAGCAGGACAGAGAATTCTGCACTTCTAAAACATACAGGGTGATTTGCTAGAGACACTGCATTTCAGTAGCCCATCTGACAGCCACCTTCATCTTTAACTTGTGAAGTTGAATAAAGTAGAAATGTTGCCTCCTGGGGTACATAGTCTACAAGATTTGCTCAAACACAAACTGAAAGCTCCAGGGTCCAGAGTTTCTAGTGATGGGCTGGACAATGTACACAGCCTTAACCACTGTTCTGATCCACGTCTTAAATCAAGAAACATTTGCTGTTACAGAATTAAAATCAGCCACAGTTAAAATTTTCTGTGAAGACCAAAAGAAAAATCACACGAGAATATGGGGAATTAAAATCAACTCGTCTGCTTCATGTGTCATGTGATATTCTAAGGGATCAAGAGGAATTATATGAGAAAAATGCACAGAAGACATATTGTGGATTACCGTTCATTATCAAATTAGTGTCCTTTATATCATGTTTCAATCTCCTCTCAGGCTTTGCCTTGTAATACATGTGATTAGAAGTGGTTTAATAATAGCAATAATGTGCCAGAAAGTCCATACTTAGTGACTACTTTAAAACAAAAATGAAAAAGTCACTTTTAAAATATTTTCAAAGAATATTTCATTAAGTGGAGGGAGCTATACTAGAGACACAAAACTCTGTGCCCATAGAAACACAGTACAAGCACACAATTTCCAGGCTGCTGCCTTTAATTGCATCCCAAAGTCATTGTTCTCCAAACAAAAGGAGCCGTGGGGGGAGTGTTTTATGTTTCATTGTGTCTTTATCAACTTCCATCACTCAATAGGAAAGAGGCACCGAAGTCAGTGGTGCCAAAGATCTGCTACTTTCTTACTGGTCTAACTGCTGAGGTATAATTTTTCCCAGCTCATTTTAGCCATTCATGAATATTCCCCTGTCTCACAATATGGTGCATTCACATGGTGCTTTCTCTCTGGTGACCTCGAATTATTTTAGCAAACAGTTTATTTTGCATCTCCATGCTGTAGAAAGGATGCTCTGCAGAAGGCACGGAGTCAGACAAGTGAGTTGCTGAACATCTGAAGTCAATACCTGAACCAGTAACACTATTTTCAAATTATATTTGTAGATTTTTTTAAATAATTGAGGGCATAACTATGTTCATTTTATTTCTATCCTATATTGCTCTGAAACACAAGATAAGTGCATGCTACAACATTTGAAAAAGCTATCCTCATCCCTAAAAAAGGGCATTCTGGGTTGATTCTTTGTTTGTTTTTACCAAAATTAGCCAAACAAAAGGCCATCTAGAAGAAAAGCTTGCAGATTGAAGGAAAGCAATACCTATTGCACTAGTTCTGTTGTTTGAAAAGTATTGGGGACTAGAGGGAATAGTTCTTCCTATAAATGAGAAAACAGAAGGTACCAGACAGAACAAAGTTATGTATGAATGAATTTAAGCATAGTATGTGTGATTTGTTTTCCACTGTGTCTTCAGTTGAAGGAATATATTCATTTTTCTCTTCCATTTTTTTTTTCCTCAGCCCTCATTTTTAACATACTAAGAGAGAGGAAGAAGATAAATAAGTTTATGGTGTCCTCCCCACAGAAGTATGGATACAGAGCTTAGAAAAGAATGGGAGGAAAAGAGCTACAGTGATACCCTTAAGTATAGGCAAGTGTTTGAGAGAAAGGTTAGCAGATCTCTGGCTTTAGTGGAGCTCAGTGATGGAGGGAAGCATTAGGATTTATGATAAACACGAAATGCCTACAAAAAGATCAGTTAAATCCCAGCTGTCCTTTACAGACACACAAATGTCATTTTTCTTTCAAGTAGGCTGGTGACAGTGCCCAGTATTGCCCCTCTGCCCCAGTGCCTCCCCCTTGGCTTTCAGCATCATTCCCCATGGGAAATCTGTTAAGAGAGCTATCAGTAATGACAGGGACTTCAGATATTCTGTGGGCAGCGTGTACCCATGAGGACTACCTTCTCCTTTGTTTCACAGTAACAAGACATTATAACTGTTAATGAGTAAGCTAGCTGATAGACCCATTTTTTTGCTTTGGGTTCCCATTTGCTTTCTGGTTAAAAGCCACCTGGTACTTCTAGGATATCGCACAAATATACAACACTGCTAGTATTATCCCTTGAGTTTCTAAGAAAGTTCAATCAGGCAAATTGAACATTTTAAACATCTAATTAAGACTACGTTTGCATACTGATTTCAAGGTTGACTGCCTTTGCCTATTCACTCAATATGGACCACATGTAAGCAACAGCAGGATATTAATCACAATGAAAAAGCACATTCTCCCCCTACTTAGACCTGCTATACTTGTTATTTTTCTTAATTCCTAATTCCTTCAGTATTGGGGTCACTTCTGTTTAATCTCTTTATCAATGAACTGGATGAGAAGATTGAGTGCACCCTCAGTAAGTTTTCAGATGACATCAAGATGGGTGGGAGTGTTGATCTCCTGGAGGGTGGGAAGGCCATAGAGAGGGATCTGGACCGGCTTGATTGTTGGGTTGAGGCCAATTGTCTGAAGTTCAACAAGGCCAAGTGCTGAGTCTTGCACTTGGGTCACAACAACCTCAGGCTACAGCCTCGGGGAAAAGTGGCTGGAAAGTGGTCAATGGCAAAGGACTTGGGGGTGTTGATTGACAGCTGTATGAATATGAGCCAGCAGTGTGCCCAGGTGGCCAAGAGGCCACCAGCATCCTGCCTTGTACCAGGAATAGTGTGGCCAGGAGGACTAGAGAAGTGATTGTGCGACTGTACATGGCACCAGTGAGGCCACACCTTGAATCCTGTGTTAGTTTTGGGCCCCTCATCATAAGAAGGACTTTGAAAAACTAGAGAGAGTGCAGAGGAAGTGATGAAGCTGGTGAGGGGTCTGGAGCACAAGTGTGATATGAGCGGCTGAGGGAACTGGGGCTGTTCAGCCTGGAGAACAGGGGGCTGAGGGGAGACCTTATTGCTGTCTACAACTACTTGAAAAGAGGTCGTAGCATGGAGGATGTTGGTCTCTTCTCCCCAATAGCAAGCGATAAGATGAGAGGAGATGGCCTCAAGTTGCATCAGAGGAGGTTTAGATTCGATATTAGGAACGAAATTCTTCATGGAAAGGGTTGTCAGGCATTGGAACAGGCTGCACAGGGCAGTGGAGGAGTCACCATCTCTGGAGGGGTTTAAAAGCCATTTAGATGAGGTTCTTAGGGACATGGTTTAGTGCTAGAGTTAGGTTATAGTTGGACTCATTGATCCTGATGGTCTCTTCCAACCAAAATGATTCTATGATTCTGAATGTTTTCTATTCAGACACTTGAGGCACTACTCTCAGAAACAAATAAAACATAAACTATACCTTTCAATTGTTCGTTTGCAGTGGGAAGGCAACATACTCCATTGCTCCATCTTGGAAAATAAAGAATCAGAAAGGATTAGAGACGGTTTTGTGCTGACTTTTCTCCCTTACTGTCTTTTAGATAAGCATCTCTTGTCTCCATGATCCCTTCCTTAATCCTCATGTTTAAAGAGCTGCCATCTACATGGAAAAACTTTGAGACACATTGTGGTTTGAAAAAGGTCCTCCTCTCCTCATTGCTGTGGCCATTCATGGATTAAAAAAAGAAAAAAAAGAAAAAAAAAAAAAAATAAGGTCTTCCTTTGTGTTTCTTCTCTGGGCTTCACTGCTCATTCTTTAATCATACATAGTGAACATGATTGTCAATTCCACGCTATGGGATATCAGACAAGAGAGAACAGCTTAAAGCAGAATTTTGCTACATCATAGTGTTTTCATTTTCTGAAGACTCCTAAAAGCAAATCTATTGCATTTACCATTTTAAACACTATTCTTTATATGTGCAAATAGAAAAAGGAAGTACATAGAGAACTATCCATACTAAAAGTGCAAATGAAAACCAGATGATTGCTACCATAAGCCTAGCACATATATAACTCAAAATTGCACCTTGAAAAAAACATTTAAAAATAAAACAAATAAAATGCATTTCAATTTGAAAGGGAACAGAGGTAAGAATACACATAATGAAACAAAGATATTGCTGTGAAACCTGCTCTCATACTGCTCTGAATCCAAAACACTTTACTATGCTTTATGGAATCATCCCCACATACAGCAATCAAAGAGAAAAAAAAAACCCACTTCACTTGTTCATTCTCCTTCCTAAGCCTCTTCTCTAGAGCTGTGAAAAGAGAGGTAATATGTAAAAAACTACAATTCTGTTTTCCACACACACACTTTGTGAGAGCACAGTGCTGGTTCCATAAACAATTCCGTATTTAAGCACTTAAAAAAAATGCAGTGATGGGTGGACACGGCTCCTGGTTCTGCAGAATTTCATGTGCTGGGAATGGAGGAGGAGGCTGTCAAGGGACCACAGCCATGGTATCACCACATCACTGGCAACCAACATGGCACCATTCCCACTGAAAAATATCTTTGCCTTCTAGCGAAAGAAAGGTTTTGTCTCCTTCTAATTAGAAGATCATTTCCAACCTTAAGAAAGGTTGGACCAGATGATCCTTGTGGTCACTTCCAACCTGGTATTCTGTGATTCTATGAAGTTAAGCCCTGGAGTTTCTTTATTCTTGTTTAGGTCTGCACACCTGAGTAACCCATGGAAGTTTTTCAAAGGGGCCCAAGGAACAGACCAAGACAAAGCGAAACTTTAAGGTCTCCCAAAACACTCTGTTTTGGTTTGTTGTGTTTTTTTGTTTGGCTGGGGTTTTTTTGTGTGTTTGTTTGTTTTTTATTTTTTGTTTTTCCTTCCTCTGTACAGACAAGAAGCACAAAAAGAAAGATAAGGATCTTATTTTCCTGGCATTACAGACACAGAAGGTAGCTTGTACCTACCAGTCTGTTTCTCATTGCCTACACACCTCAGCAGTTCTGGCCTGGGCATGTAGGGTCTGACTATTCTTCCTTGTGTTTTGTGTACAAATCCTATTTTACAAAGGCAATGAGATTCCCCTGGCAGCTCATTTCTGGGAATTATTGTATTTTTTCAAGCAGTTAGTCACTTGGCCTTCAAGGTCTAACATTGTGCCTTGTGACACACCGTGTAAAGGCTCTCAGGTAAAGCTGGAAATGATGCCACATCCTGGCACTTGCACACTGAAGAATGAAAACTTTTGAGGTTCCTCTGCCCACCAGCTTTCTTTGAAGTGTAATCTTCAGTCCCTCTTCACTAGTTTTGGATCCCTACTGTTCTTCTCAGCTGTCTGTCACCTTCCCTGTGTGCTGAGCACATTCCTGCTGCCTCCAGGAACCTGCCTCAAATAAATAATCTTCCCATCCTGAAGATTTCCTGATTTGCTCCCCACTTACAGAAACATCTCTCCTACCCTCTTTTCCTTGGTTCCATTGCCTATTTTTCTATATCTGCTCTTTCTTTTCCCTAAGAATACTGTATTAATTAACCCCTCTTCCCTTCTTCCCACCTATATCCCCCTTTCAAAACCCTTCCAGAATTCATGCTGGGAATCTATAGGCAATTATTTATTGCTAAGTCTGCAGACAAAGGGAAAGTGGCCTGAACGAGCAGACATCAGGGAAGTCCTGGTGGCAAGTGATGAGACAACTGGACGACTCATTTAGGAAAATCACAGGAGATGTTTTCTAATGAGACAAGATCAGTTGTACTAGTTCTTTTAGAAGACAGTCAAGGATCTGCCACTCCAGGATCTGTCCCTGAGACAGAAATACTGAATATACTTGAAAAAGTCAACATAATCCCACACATTTTCAAAATGCCCTGGTTTGCATTTTGCATCTTTAATTTAGATGTAAAGAGGACTAAATTCTGGATACTTTAGTACCAGGGAATTAAACACTCAGTTTGGAGCTTTTTTTTTTTTCCCAAAGATTATATGCAGTACTTAAACTGTCTTGTGAGATAATCAGAATTTTTGGTATTATTATTATTTGTGTTTAACTCTTATCTGAAATGAAGAAGCAAGCAGGAGCTGCTCTGCTGGCTCAGCAGCTGAGGGGCTGCTGTATAGATTGTTCTGCACTCGAGGGACTGGAGTCTGATCTCCTTCCCACAGAACCTATTTGGGTAGAAAAATCACAACCACTATAATGAGTAGTATCTTTATCTCTGTGTGTCAGCTCAGAGGGTGCTCTTCTGGGAGAAAATTAAATGTGACCTTCCACAGTTGATGTGACACAAACACACTTATATTGCACAAGCTTCTGGATCAATGGCTGTTGTTTGCAGGCCTCTGATGTACAATGCTCCTTAGGAAGGATACGAGCCCCAGCACTCTTCTTTGCTGTTCTACACTGTGTTGGAGAGATTTTTGAAATGAAATTAATATGGCAAACATTTTGGAATGTATTCTGCTCCGCACAAACTGAGTGAAACCCTTCTAACTTCAGTGTTTCCTCTGGACTTAAGATGTCATGATAGCAGAATTCAGTTCCCATTTTCTAGGGTAATAAAGTGGTTTGGTAATTTTAAATGGATTATTAACATCACATGCTGCAGGACTGTGCTGCACTGCACCTCAAACTACCATATAATGGAAGTTTGCAGATGTCCCAACAACCACATTACTCAAGCTAACAGCAATATTCATTTCTGGCCAGATTTTAGCTGCACATAAATCAGAGAACTTTTCTGAAGTCAATGAAAGTTTGCAGAAATATGGAAGAGATCATGATCCAAGCCATTTGAGATCCAGGTTTTAAGACAGTCCCCACCCTTACTTCCATTCCCTTCTCCATTTGTTTTATTTCTGGGTTTGTGTGTTGGTTTTGGCTGGGAGAGAGTTAATTTTCTTCATAGTAGCTCATATGGTGCTATGGTTTGGATTTGTGACCAAAATGGTTTAGCTAACACAGGAATGTTTTAGTTATTGTTGAGTGCTTAAGCAGCATCAAGACCTTTTGTTCTTCTCATCCCACCCCACCAGTGAGGAGGCTCGGGGTGCACAAGAAGCTGGGAGGAGACACAGGTGGAACAGTTGACCCTAACTGACCAAAGCGATATTCCATACCATATGATGTTGTGCTTAGCAATAAACGCTGGGGGAAGAAGAAGGAAAGGGGGAACATTCAGAGTGATGGCATTTGTCTTCCCAAGTAGCAGTTACATATGATGGGGCCTGGCTTTCCTGGAGATGGCTGAATACCTGCCTGCTGATGGGAACAAGTGAATGAATTCCTTGTTTTGCTTTGCTTGTGTATATGGCTTTTGCTTCACCTATTAAACTGTCTTCATCTGAAACACACGAGTTTTCTCAGATTTGCCCTGCTGTTTCTCTCCCTCATTCCACCAGGGTGGAATGAACAAGTGGCTGCGTGGGAGTAAGCTATCTACCAGGGCTAACCCACAACAGCTTCATAGATAAAATTATCTTTCCTGTGTAAGAAGGTCCTACAGGCCTGTCATAGATTACAAAACATTTCTTCATAACCCTAAACTTCATGGTCATTATGGTACAAGCACTGAACAAATCTAAAGACTCCCTTTCAACAGCTGTCAATACCAGGTCCACCAAATGGTCTTCTTGTCTTCATGAGGCAGAGTCACTCTACAAAGAAATTGTGGCACGGTTGTGTTTCTCACACAAGGGACAGAGACTGAAGAGAATGATTGTCAGTGATTTGATAATGGGTGCTCAATGAAACTCTCTTTTCAATCATCTCTGACAAATGAAAAGAGCACCTATGAATCTAGATCTTGTTACTCATTTACTATAGCAGACTCGTAAACTACTCCACAAGAGGCTATATTGCATTGTGTAACACAGATGGGTCTGTATGGATCAAAACTAAGTTTTCAGGGTATAGAAATTCACCACTCGATAATACCAGTGATAGAGAGAACATGATTGCAGTGATGTCAGTGGAGTCACACTAGGTTATAACTGGACTAATGGGAATGAAAACCCATCCCATGAGTAAAGATAAAAAGATATATAGTATTAAATAAAAATAGACAGTCAGAATAACTATCTCAGCCTTGGGTAATAGGCTGGGTAATAGCCTTTACTATTACTTTTACTCATGGGAAATTTTACACGGGGAGGAGAGACTAAATTTCATGTAGAAGAATCAATTCTTGGGACAAAGGAAAATGACAAAGATAAAAGCAATGAGAAATATGGCTGAAGGTATCAGAGAGAAACAATTGCTTATCAGATTAACCATCCCCTTTTTAAATTGCCAGTGGCACCCTGTTGCAAAAAATAGGGTGTTTCCAAAATCAACATATTAAGCATTTTGGGTCCTAATTTGTGGGAATCCCTGAGAAAGGGAGGAAACTTTTGTATCATTCTTCATTAATTCACCACTTCCTTAAGTGCTTTGGGAATTATCTGTTAAATCAGGAATGCAGTGAAGAAAAACTAAAAGAATGTGTTTTAGTACATAAAGTTGGCTCCATGTCAGCAAAACCTGGAGTGTGATAAGGAAAGCTTTGTGCAAGGAGAAGGTATTTTACGATGAATAAGGTCTTGAACACTGCTGCACTGATAAGTTACCATTACCTGTAGTCATATTCATGAACCAATGGTCTGCTACAGTTTGCATAGCCCACCAGTGTTATGGAAGCGAAATAACATGGTCCCACAACATTGAGTTTGCCACTGCCACCTCAGTTTCCAAAAATCCTATCCATTCCCATTCATTCCCGTAAAGCCAAAGCCCTCATCCTGCTCTCTCCTCTCTTCTGACAGAAAACAAAATGTTGCTGATCTCTGCCCTGCCAGGGAGGACTGAAGTCAGAACAGCTGGAAGTACAAACTGGGCAGGAATCTTTCTTTCTCTCCGTTCCAGCTTATTAAGGTTTTTTTTCTTCTCTTTGACTTCAAAGTATGAAAATCATCGGGGGACAAATGCATGTAAATTCATTGCCACAATCCACAATCTACCTTCCCATTTGGCTTGCACTTCATAAAGCTTTTCAACCATATGTACACAAAGGGTCCTGAATCTATACAGTCCAGAGCCTTATGAAGTGACTTTGACCAAGTATTGTCTCTCAGAATTTACTTTGCACTGGTGTAACTGGCAAGACCAATGAACAACAAAGATTTCCTCCATCCATAGGCCACATTAATCCAATCTGCATCCACTTTTAGCAATTCAAGTTAGTGAAACCCTTTGGTAGATCGAATATTTGCAGCTTGCTCTTGCCTTATTTTGGTTGCAGTTTGAGGGAACGAATAAATGAGTAACTCCAATCAAGGCCCGGTAGTTTTAAGAAGTCGGCACCCACTTCTGCCTCCACACCTGTACACAATTTTACTCACAGCCATTCCCAGGTGCTTATGTCTCAGTGATCCTTATTTTAACTTTGGTGTTTACATAAATAGTTACACTGAGAGATACGTAGGTGGTAAGGACTGATGCTAGGAGCAGATCAGAGGCTTGAATTCCATTTCTGTAACTTAAAGAGAGAACGTAGTTTTCCCTTTTCCTTACTTCTTCTTTTGGTTGGTAATAAGGTCAATGGATTTGTTGTTTTGTTCTTCCTAAACCGAAACACATCTCTATATGATGGGAAAGCAGTGTTGTGGGCTGGGCCTGGTCAGAAAACTAAGAGTGGACCTTAGGCTGCAAAAAGCAAATCTGGTGCATAATAGGACCCAAGTGTCTGTACTGAGGTTTCTCTGAATTAGCAACAGATAACAAATTTCGAATTAAATAAATGCTATGTGTTCATATCCATGTTTTCTTCACTCTAAAATTCTCAAAACCAGAAAAGAATCATGTTTTACTTCCAGAGCTGACCATTTTTAGAAGATTTATTTCACTTTTTTATCTATTCATAAATTTCAGTTCAATCTAGATCCAGCAGCAGACACATGAGTCTCTGATGCTTCACATTCTCTATCTCTTGTCACATCTGTGGTATATAGGGATGTAAACTGCTATCAAATTGTAAGTGATTTGCATTAATTTTGTACAGATGTAGATCAGCAAAAAAGGTAAAGAATGGCAAACAATCCAGATGATTATAAGAAAACTAGCTTTTTTACTTGTTCAGTTTCATTAAATTCAGATTTTGGATGTGTGAGTACCCCTAATCAAACTCTTGATAAGAAAAAAAAAAAAAAAAAAGAAAGAAAAAAAAGAAAAAAAAAAGAAAAAGAAAAACCTGAATTATTTTGGAAATCATTGCTCTGCTCAGGAAATGCAATTGTCACTATTTTAAAAATATACGCAGGGCAAAGAAGACCAATGCTATCTACATGGGAAATTGTAAGAATGAGGTGCTGAATATAAAAATATATGTATATCGTGTATTCAGAAGTTATACAGATAAAAGGAACCACTAGCCAGACCCTTCATGTAACACAAAGTGTAAAATGTGGTTAATTTGAATTAAAATATGTACTAAAACCACTAAAAAGCAAAATATATTTTGTGTCTAGAGAATCATTATGCTCTTCCTCAAGTTGTTCCCTTCACAGTAAATAATATGTAGCTTTCTTCAGGTCTTTTTGCTTAGCTTCAGCTTCATGACATTTCTTGCTGAGGCATCTTTGTCACACACAATCTGACGACCCCTCTGCCAGCGAATTTCTCTGTAAGTAGTCAAAATGACCCTTAACTTGTGCTTTGAGGAGCTAAATAATTGGAGCTTTTCTTGTTGTTCACTGTGTGATGTTACCAAGCATTTAATCATTCTCATGTCTGTTTTCTAAATTTTCTCTAGTTTATCAACATCCTTCCTCTACCATGGTTACCAAACTAAAGAAGCAGTTAACCAGCAGTTAACCCGTAACAAACACTGAGGTGATTTCACTTTGCCTACATGAGATGCCACAGTTCATGTACAGAGTAAAGGTTCACATTAACCCTTTGCCCACAGTGTTAAACTAAAACCTTCTTTTTTCACTTAATTATCCATTGTGCCACAGAAGTGTTTTGCAGTATTTGAGTGTCTGGATAGAGTAGCCCCAATGACAAGTATGCCTTGCTCTTTCTTTTCTTTGATATATGAGTTTATGTTTCACTACATTAAATAAGAGATTACTTGTCTGTGTGTAGTCTAGTAAGATATTTAGATCTCCAAGAGTATCTTCTACTCTTTCATCACTAACTCCTCAACTTTTACATCACTTATAAACTATTGGCAATGACCATATTTTTTAGCCCAGGTCACTGATAAACATGGACAGCAACATAAGTCTAGGAAATAGTGTCTCATAATCTTGCAAAATGTTAGTTGGAAAGACACATAAGAAACTAAATATATCAGTAATAACTTATGGAGAGAGACTTACATACTGTACCAGAACAATTCCCTTTACAAATAAAACTTTAGTCAGAAATAGTCCTTCTTATACAGATAGGGATTAGTTAACATATTTTATGAAGGATAAAAACCATTTTGAAATAATGTGTTGGGGTTATTAAGGGTCAGTTGACACCTGCAGATAACTACAGACAAGTAACAGGAATACTGAAGCCATTATGCAATTACTCATCTCACAGAGGGGTCTTTAACCTCCTAGTTTTCTTCTTACATAGTTTGATTACTAAAGCAGTTTTCCTGTCATCATAAGTCCTTGGCAATACTGGATACCCTGACAACTCTAAAAACTACACTCTTTACTGTAAAATATTTTTGTAGAATTTCCTTTTCTTTTTTGGTTGAAATATATTCAATGTCCTCCTGCAAAATATTATTTGTCAGTGTCTCCATCTTTATCTCTGACTTTCAGTCACTGTTTCTCAAGTGGGAAATAATATGCCTTGGAGTTATTAATAATCATATGGAACTTTTTCAAAGAGTAGTTTGGGTGTGAAGAATATATACCAAGGACATCCATGTCATTCTAATACCTTCCTGCCTAGATGTTAGCTATCTTATCAGTCATTAAGTATTTCTAATTAGGAACATCAAGATACAGAGCCAATAACAAGAAATGACAGGGAGCTACCAGTATTCCAATTTTGCCCCAAAGAGACTTTGAAAACCTAGAATTTGACAGGGATTTCTTTACAAACTGTGACTCTGCCTTATTTTGCAAAGAAGAAAAAAAAACCTACAGGATGTGGTCCTATCTGCATGTCCTACATTAATGCTGAGAATATAAACTGACCTGAATTGCTGGTAAAAACCTAATTACTATGGCTACAGGGTGAGCAGTCCCTCCAACATAATAATTTATTAGCTAAAAATCCCTGGGCCTTGGCCAATCTCCTGCCAAGGAGATTTGAAGAAGAAAGGAACCTTACCTACAGGATTTTCTGACTTACCACGATGAGTTTTGACAAGGAATCTTCTCTCACCATATCCACCCTAAGTTAAATCGGAGGAGGAAAAAAGGGATTTGGTACCAGTTGGGCTGCGGTGGTTACTTTAATTTCTATTTGCAAGCAGCTCCCTGGTGACCACAAGGTAATAGTCTCCATCAAGAGCTCCCGCACTGTCCTTTATCAAAGAGAAAAGCAGCATCTGCTTTGGATAAGCTCACGAAATAGATGCTTTAACTGCACAGATACTGAAAAATATTTTGGCATGTTTGCCTCAGGGGGTTTTCGTAATCTGCCTTCATCGTATCTCCCAGTGCAGCTTGTGAGAAAAGATGGAGGTTTCTTGTGTTAATCTTTTTAAAAAACATATTCCTGCTCTTTTCCTCTTCTCTGGATGGCTCCCGAAAAGGATGTCTAAACTAATAGTAACTGTTATGAGCAGGGTTTGAAAATACTTCGGTTTTATTGACTTATTTTTGGATCCTCCTTTCCTCATGCTTCCCTCTGTTTTGGTTTGAAGAGCTGATCTTCTTTTCATATGAACGAATCTAAGCCGTCTTGTACAGAGTTTTTATATGTTACCCAATTTGTGAGGCTTTAGTACTTCAGTTCCTCCAAACAAACTGAAATTAAACTTTTAGACTTGGGGAGTCTTTCTCCACCTCCCAGCTACATACTACTCCCAACACCTTCATCCAAAAAGACAAAAAAGCAGCCTGGAAATGAGTGATATTTGAGTAAACAGTTAAGATAACTGTATGTTTTGATTTTGTCCTTCACATGGTCCTTTTGTCAAACCAATGAGGCTAAATTTAAGCAACAGAGACATGCTTTCATCTAGAAATGCAGATAATTTCTCTGTTTACAGTCTAACTGGCCTGTTTCATTTGGCATTTTCTGTCTCTCCCCCAGTTTTCAGGCGTAGAAAAAGCTGAGTCATTGCTGATAAAACAAGGTAATCAAACTGTTACCACCTATCAATATTCTATATGAGGAGACTATATCTAAACTGATTTAATGGGATAGGTACCTAACACTCTGCTAATCTGAGATAGTTTTGAAACATTTCTCTTTCAAGACTATACTTGGGATGAGAAGGTGGAAAATCCAATAGGCAAGAGCAGTAGCATAGGGTGATTTTATACCCAGGTCTGAGTTGCTTTTGTTCCCTTCTTAATCTCCTTTTTTCTCTTTCTTAAAAGACAGGAAATAGCCTACCCAAATATATTGGAGCATAGGTCAAGCACACACTCTGAAATGATCAGTCTCTGATGAGAATGGGACCTATGCATGTATTGTTGGGATGTCCTAGGATTCAGCACTTTTGACATAATGTAGAATTCAGCTCATTTCTAAATCTGACATTTGGAATGGTATAGATTTGGGAATGCATCTATATTGAACACAGCGCATGATAGACAGTGCCGGACCCTGAGAGCTCCTGACAGCTAAATGGCTAATCTTTTCCAAATGGAAGGAACAATTCTGGGCCTCATACAGAACAATGGATTTGTAATCGAGGAGATATGACAAATTTAGAAAGGATTTTGTGCACATGTTTGAAGAAACTGACATTTTTACAATCTGGCCTGGAATCATCTTCTGGGATAGCATTGAAGAGATCAAAGTAAACACATGTAGAAACCTAATAAAACCAAATGCCCCAAATGATAGGTCAACTAGCTTTCCACTTCCCAGCTTGACTGCAAATGTGATTCCCGTTCAATAATTTTGTATGAAGAATGATGGACTGAATTTCTGTAGCCTAAAATGAGTGCTGTCAGGACACTGGAGTGATATATTAAAGGAACAGAGAATCAGAGACGAGCAGCCAGGACACCAAAATTATTTGACCAAGAGAAAATAACTAGGAAGTTATCAGAAAACCTTTTCTATGTACAGAAGTCCCCATGTCCTCTCCTTTAGTTTAATTATTAAGGCCAACATTCCTCCTTAATGACTAATTAGTGTAACCACAACTGTATGTAGCTAAATCAGGACATCCAGACTTGTATTATATTTAGGATTCAAACTTCAGGTCCACCCAGTGCTAAAGCCCCAGGAACTGGGAAAGGAGGGCTGGGGAACATATCATTTAATGAAGCAACAAGAAGAAATCTCTCTACAACGACCAAGAAATAGTGATAGAAAATGGATTGGCTAACTTGCCCTATGGGACACGATCTGTAGGCTGGGGGTTGTTCAGCTCCCGCCCAAGCTGTCTAGCACATTTGCTGTAAAAACAAGTTTCAGCTAATGGAGCATGCCCTCACGGTCAAGGAGAGAGCAACGTGCATCGTGTTGCATCTCCCAGTGGAATTAGGCTCTGGACAGTCGGAGACCAACCGCTGCAGACAGGCTGTGCTGAGAGTGTCCATCAGGTGTTAAATTTCAGTATCAAACTGTCATTCCCCCTTGTTCTCCCTTAAAGGTCATCCCTCTGGCTGAGGCTTGTCATTCCAAAATGGTACTTCCTTGGGTATTCTCAGAAAAATTATCTGAGGGCTGAAACACTTGAGAGAGTTGGGGTTGTTCAGCCTAGAGAAGAGAAGGCTCTGGGAAGACCTTATTCTGGTCTTTCAGTACTTAAAGGGGGCTTATAAGAAAGATGGGGACAACTTTTTTAGCAGAGATAGGGCAAGGGATGATGGGACAAGGGGTGGTTTTAAAATAAAGGAGGAGAGAATAAGGCCAGACATGAGAAATAAATTTTTTACAGTGAGGGTGGTGAAACACTGTTCCAGGTTGGCCAGAGAGGTGGTGGATGAATTATCCCTGGAGACATCCAGGTCAGGCTGGAAGGGGCTCTGAGCAACCTGATATGGGTGAAGATGTCCCTGCTCATGGCAGGGGTGGCACTGGATGAGCTTTGAAGGTCCCTTCCAACCCAAACCTTTCTATGATTCTGTGATTCTATGATTAGAGAAAAGAATAATGTCTACTCTTTGACACAGCTGTGTCAAAGTTGATCATGATCAGATTTTTTGCCTATATTATAGACAGAAGAAAGGTAACCTTGTATGGAATGGATCAGCTTAATAACAGTTATTGTTAAAAGCCTTCCTCCAAGAAATCTATAGCAGAGGTATAGGGTTAACATCAGAGATGAACAACATTAAACTTGCCTTGTTTGTCATCCCATCTGTGGGAGTCTTGCAGTGAGTTACCTCCTGAGACAGAAATTGCTGGAGCAGGTTCAACTCCACCATGCAAAGAAGTCTAATAAACAAAAGCATCATTTGTGGCAGTTTTCCTGGAATTCCAGGATGACCCCCATGAAACCCGAAAGGTGAAAGGATCTAGCAGAAATGAGGACCTGTTCTGAAAAAAGAAAAACACCATGTGACACTAAGTGTGGCAAAAAAATAGGACCCAAAACACCTTGTCTCCTCCTGTTCTGGCAGGTAAGTGGTTAATTGCCATATTTGGTGAAAAATGTATTTAAAAGTATAAAATTTGAGGTTTAATTATATTTGGTATGTGTTACTGGCAGAGTTTCATGAAATGATCAACAATTATCTTTCTCATCCATCAAGTGCTCAGGGATCACACAAGGACAAGGGGTAGGAATATGAAATATACTGTGCCAAACACAAAAAACGTGTTGTTTCTCTTGTAGCTTTCTGAATTTTTCCCCCACATTTTCCATGCACATCATTCAAATTAAAGGTTTTTTTCAGCATAGCTACTTTCCCACTTATCTGGAAGCAATCAACCCCACAAAACCTTTTCAACATCAAATTCACTACAGGAAGGCACAAGTTTTTCAGGACACAGAGGAGTTCCATTTTAAACCAAGAACAAATTAACGCATTCCGATTTAACTTTAGCACTTGATTAACACAAAATGAATCAAAAAATGCTGCTCGTTGACATGCAAAACCATCTTTATTGTATTGCTGCTCATAAAACTTCATATGCAATGGCACAATTGTGCCAAAATATTGAGACAAAAAAAAAACCCAGCTTCATTTCGGAGATTTACACATGTTCCTAAAAGGCTGAGATATTTCATGCCTACAACCAAACTTTAATTAGAGCTAAAATTGCATTACAATGCACCCCATCAAAGTAGGCATGTTAGTTAGAGCTGCATATTTAACTCTTTGGTCCTCAGGTGCTCTGTACATTGGGATCACTAACATCCTGTTTAGCTGAGAAATTCATCGCTCAGTGCTTAAAACACAGCTGGAGGGAAATGCACAATATGCCATGCTGTAAATGCCAATGGGAAGATGTGGTTTCATGAATACAACTTGCACGCTTATCTGTTTACTTTCTGATTATTTCTTTGAGATACTTAGCCTGTTTGAAAAGGACAAACTGTAGAGAGTCCAATGCTGCAAACACATGCGAATACACTTAAAAGTGAAATCCATTACTTCAAGGAAGGGCCAGGATTTCTGTGGTACTCTACACAAGACTGAGCATTGGACACTTATATAACAGGCTCAGAAGAGCAGTTATTTGCTGTTTATTCTGGGGGAATATTTAGAATCATAGAATAATAGAATTGTTTCAGTTGGAAGAGACCCTCAGGATCAATGAGTCCAAACATAACCTAACTCTAACACTAAACCATGTCCCTAAGAACCTCATCTAAACACTTTTTAAACCCCTCCAGGGATGGTGACTCCACCACTGCCCTGGGCAGCCTGTTCCAATGCCTGACAACCCTCTCCATGAAGAATTTTTTCCTAATATCCAATCTAAATCTTCTCTGTGCAATTTGAGGCCATTTCCTCTTGTCCTATCACTTGCTACTTGGGAGAAGAGATCAACACTCTCCATGCTACAACCTCCTTTCAGTTACTTGTAGGCCATTTAGACAATGTATACATTTGTAGTGTTATCTCGAGGTCTGAGAGGGCTCAAATTCATGACTTAACAGGTACAATTTTAGTTAACAACAGGAGATCACAAGTTGAACACTAGTATTGGATGATCCAGCCTGACCATCATAACTGAAGCACAACTCTCCTTGCCATCATCATCCAAAACTGCACATCTGAGAAGGGAGGCATCGTAATGGAATTGTTCCATACCACTACCCAAGTCTCAACAAGCACAGGGAGAAAGTCAGTGCTTGCCTGCCACTCGGGAATTCAGCTTTGTCCAGATTTTATTGAAGACCATTCTCAGATACAGAGAGCAGGTGGCATGGGTGAAGGAAACTTCATTAAATTCTGAGCTGGAACTCTGGAGGTGCAACTGTTTGCCACCAGTTACCCTCGTTGAAACAGTTCACTCAGGTGCTTATGTTTAGCGGGAATGAATTGGAACTTGAGTATGCAAAGACGTGGCAAAGTATCTTACACTCAATGTATGGGTGATGCAGAGCACTTTCCCCACTGTATAATGAGGGACCTATAGCAGATATTTCAACCTGAGGTGTCTGTGCCCCCAGCTTCCACTAGCCTTGTCATATATGCTCTTAGCACTGTTTAGGTTTAAGGATCTTAAGATTATGCCACTTAGGACTAGTCAGATGGTAATGACTGGATGCTTTATCTTCTGTATCTAAGAACAGAATAGTCTAATGGCAATTCCACAAAGTAAAATTTAGATGCTCTGAGTGACCAAAAGAGCTATTTTCAAAGGTCACATACATCGTTAATGGAAAGCTGGAATAACAGCAAGGAGAAAATTGTGAAATATGTATTATCTCAAATGGAAAACAAATACCAGGTGATAGACAACAGAGGCATGTTCCCGATCTATAGAAGGTTTCTTTTCAAAGCTGGATGTCTACTTGCAGATATCTACTAAAAGCCCACACATTAATTACAAAGGTGAAAAGATAAGCGTTCAATTCTTTTAGTTCCTTTGTTCCAGGCATTTCATGGCTGTCAGTCTGAAAACTTGTAAGAGGCCCACATTGAAGATAACCCTATAAGCAGGATAACTAGGGACTTAGGAAAAAAAAAAAAAAAAAAGAAAAAGAAAAAAATAAAATGTATACTTCCCCCACATATGGTCCTAACAGATGTGGTTTTAAATTACCATTGGGACATAATAATGTTTTTTGAATGGACTGAATGTTAAATAGTTGGCTCCTCCTATGTGACAGACATCAGTGCTCAGTGGCTTAAGCAGAAAACTCCCCATTTGTGTCTTTAGCTTGCATGTACTTCATTTACTTCATACTACATGGCCTGATGTCCCTCTCACCAGCAAGAGAAAAGACAAAATAGGATTAGAGGAATGAAAAAGAAACTAAAACAGGCAACATTCTGTCAGCAGACAATGTTAGGCTGCTGCACTGTTCCTTACACAACTCATGAAGCCCTGCAATGGGAACTCACAGGAGAGGACGGCAGAGGAAGAAAAATGTTAAATAATTCAAAGCCACTAACAGCAAGTCTGATGTAGATATAAAAATAGTTACAAAACACCACTCTACACGTTTTCATTATAGGAACTTTGACTTACTTGGAAACATCAAGAAAACCCCAAACCCATCACCCTCTCAGCCTCATACACTCAATTAGTCTGGCAGTTGAAACAACATTAATTTCCAAACCAGCCTTCAATTTTCATGGCCATTTTATGTTTCTGCACTGGGGGAGTCAGCACAGATGCACAGCAGGAGTTAAAAAGTCTGATCCAGAGCCCATTAAAACCAACAGGAGCCTTTGAATTAACAGTAATGATCCTTGGATCTGGCCCTGGTTTAGGTCAAAGTGTTGCAGTGCTTTGGGGATTCAAGCAAGAGTGGATGTGACCAGCTTTTGTTATCTCCAAAAATCTCTGGCGCTGGGAATGTCCACTTCCAAACACTCAGTCTGCAAGAGCCGTGCACATTTTTAAAAAAGGTCTTCATGAAATATTCAAGGAAACATGATGCAAGGTGAGCTACCGTATAGTCCATGTAAAGTTAACTCAAGGTATTTTCATTTGAACAGAGGGAAAGAGACAGAAACAAACAGAAGTATTTACAGATGAAGAATATGCAACCCCACATACACACATTTGATCACCAGCTTTGCTGGGGCTGTCTGTGGTGAAATGAAATAGTGAATGACAAATAGAAAATAGCCTGGTTTGGTTTTTTTTTTAATTAATTTCATGTGCAGAAGAGATACTACAGAATTTTTAGCCTTCCCTGTTCTGAAAGGAGGAAAAAAAAATCCCAAAAGAAAAAAAGAAAATCAAAATATCTTCACTGCACAGAGCACAGCAGAGCACCAGCTGCAGCAACCCGGCTCTAGCAGTTAAAGAGCTGGCACAGGTCCCTCCATTCCTGGTATTCCCTGTTTCCTCACCCCCAATGCCACCTCCTAAAAAGATCTACCTTTCTTCGCTGCTATCAGCTTCTGACATCCCCTGTTACCATCTTCTCAACTTGACACTTGCTGTCTGACAGTCTCAGAAGAAGACATAAAGGGCCAAAATAAATAAAACCATAAAATTCAATAAAGCATTAATTATGCAGAAGGTATAAAATAATACAAAACTAAGTGATGCAGGTGTACGATAACACTGATCTCCAGAGCCTGTGATCAGCAGTGTTTGGCACAGACAGCCGCAAACAGATGACATTTTAAAGCATATGGGGAGTATGCAGGGATGTAAGCAATGGTTCGTAGCTTCTATATGAGTAATTTGTGCATCCCTCCAGTCCTGAGGAATGTGGTGAACAGCACCAGCAATAATAAGCTATAAACCCCAAGCCTTAAAGCAAGTACTGTTCAGGTAGACCCAAATGCTAATCAACAAGCAGGGCTTTAAGTGACAGACAGGTGGCTTTGCTTGCTCACACTTTCTTGTGAGATAAAAGCAAAAACAGGAGAGTATTACAGGCTTCTGAATCCTAGGTGACTTTGCAGGGCATCATGAGCACAACATGGATTTTAGGATAGGAAGGAGTGAAATTTAGGAGATGGACATGCAAGGGAAACATGTCAGGCTATGATTACATGATCTTCAAGTTGTCCCTTGGTTCAGGACTCAGATGCTCCAGTGTGGATGAAGTGAGGGGTATAATTTGCTCTTTGAGGGAAGAGCAGATGCTCACTAGAAAGGAGTCTAAGGAAAAAGAGTCTGTTAGATGCTGTAGATGAGATGCAAAAAAAATTTGAGCTACAGACAACTTCACCGACAGATGTCACAAGATAGGCAGGCTCATTGTTCTTACTTGATATTAAGTGTATTTTGTTGGTGATATTGTTGTTCATATTATCCCCAGGACAAGAATGAAAGTTGAAATGAGAACCTTTTTCATTGCAGGGCTTTCTGATTCTTTCCCAAAGCTTCCAATCATTACACCACAACCTACTTTAACAATACTGAGTAACTAGCTGGGTGATAAAACCATCAGATGAAATTCATTGTCAATAAAAGCAAAGTAATGCATAAAAGGAAAACCAATTCGAACGATACATACACAATGTGGGCTCTAAATCAACTATTACCAAACAAGAAGGTGCCTGGGGAATCACCATGGGATGTCCTCTACAAATATTGTCTCTCTGCTTGTGCCAGTCAAACATTCAGGGAAAATCATAGGATACGTTAGGAAAAAAATAGACAACAAAAGATGAAAAATATATCAGGACAGTGCTGTATAAGCTAATGATGCATTCCTGTTTTAATGCCACATGCATTTTTGGTCAACTGATCTCCAAAATATATAGCAGAATTAACAAAGATGGAGAAAATGGCTGCAAAGCTTATTGGGAATGTGCAAAGACTTTTGCAGGAGAGATGGAGTAGGGATTTTCAGCTTACAAAAGAACAACAAAATGCGAGAGGAGCAGACCTCTATTAAATCATTATGCCTATAACCCACAATGGAGGAGCCACCTAATGAAATTATCAGATTGTGAGTTTAAAGCAGAAAACAATGAAGGCTTTTTCACTCATCACGTGATTCTAAATGATGAAACTTCTTTGTTGTGGCAATCACAACTATACACTGGGATCAGAAACGATGTAGCAAATTGATGAAGGACAACAGCTTCAGTGCCTACTGAGCAGGATGGTCCAAAAGTTTGTCCTGAAGACAGAAGAGTGTAATGAAAAATGCACTTTGTATTTTAATATGAGTAAATATAGGCTCCATATCAGCACAATACAACTGCTCTAAACAGTTGTTAACACAAGAAAAATTGCCTGGGTCATGAGACATGGGAGTTTCCTTTCCTTTCCTTTCCTTTCCTTTCCTTTCCTTTCCTTTCCTTTCCTTTCCTTTCCTTTCCTTTCCTTTCCTTTCCTTTCCTTTCCTTTCCTTTCCTTTCCTTTCCTTTCCTTTCCTTTCCTTTCCTTTCCTTTCCTTTCCTTTCCTTTCCTTTCCTTTCCTTTCCTTTCCTTTCCTTTTTTGCAGTAAAAGTTACTGCTAAAAGAGAATCTTGTTATATTAAATGCAAATTCTCTCAGAAGGACTGTGAGCCTGAAGGTGGGATACATGGGAATTTGTGTGATTGCTCTGTCAATGCAACATCTCCTGAGATTTCTTTGTCTTTAATCTCATTCTACAAATCCTGCAACGTTGTATCGCTTTGATGCGGCTTTGTGGGATTCTCATTAATTGTATTCACTTTTGTTTCCAGGAAGCTCGAGATTTCATCATCCGTTAACACATGCTGAAATGTATGTGTCAGTTTATAATAAATTTCCAATATATAAAAATATCTATAAAACACACAAACACAAAATTAGCTTGTAACAAAATCTCAAGCTATCTGTTTATTAGGGAAAGGCAAAGTTGGTAGTGCTGTCAATTATGGGAAGAGCGAGGCAGCTTTAATAATAAAACGGCACTCGCAGTTTCTCATAACTATACTAAGCAAATTGTTTGGGCTGAAAATTTCCATGCCAGCTGTCTGCCTCAGGCTGAAGTTTTTTGGAAAATTTCAGTCAAAACAGTTCAGCAGATTCTGAGAACAAGGCTAGGGAAAAATATGTTGTTTTACCCATGTTAAAAAATGCCTTTAGCCTTCTCTCTAAAACCTCCTCTGGGATCTCTAGGAAGATTTGAAATTTGCCTGGGAGAGGTCTGTTTTTCTTTTAATGAGTTTTGTGTGAATTCGGCCAAGTTTAGACATCTTTGATAAAAACACTGTTGCTACATGCTCCTGGGTGCATTTGCACATATTTGCCAGCTTCCATCACTTACATTTCTACCTGTGTGGGACTAAACAAGATGCTTTGTGCTCTGGGACTTACCAGGTCTGCATCTAAGTATTAGAACTGAAATTGGAGCTTCTCTCTGGTGCTCAGCATCATCCCCAGCTGGGGGGAGCTGAGTGAGGTTGGGGTGGGAGACCTGCAGAGCAGGGATTAGAGGGATGAAAATGGGATTGCAGAATAGAGCTCAAAGAGGCAGAAGATGGGGAGAGGACCAGGCTGAGTGAGATGGACCCAGAGGGGTCTGTTCAGGGGAGCAGACTATGCTGTTAAAGCAAGCATGATGATCTGTTAATTTAAGCTATACACACATACAAGTGCCCAAATGATGCAATGTGACAAAGCTAGTAGCTTTTGCAAGACTTAAAAAAAAAATCCAACAAAGGCTAGACTAACAAGCCAACAATAAGATTTAAAAGTATAAATTGGAGGCCCAGAATTTAAGAAAAAGCACAATGAATGTTGCCTTAATCAAGCTCCCTGACGGCCCTCATTATGATGCAGTCATTATTCACAAGACCGTGTTTTATCCAGTCCAGCCTGGAGATGAAAAAATGAGAATGAGGAGAAGAAGATGAGGTTTACGATCCCTGTCTCACCCACTGCAGTGCTGGAAGGTTTGTAGTGATTAAGCAGAGGACAGAGGAACAAGAACAAATGTGTTTCAGATTAAGGCAGCTGAACGATGCCCAAGACTGTGGGCAATGTTGGGCAAGTCAGTTCAACCCAACATTTCGTAACTGTGTCAAATCTCTGTGTTGCAACCTCTGGATGATCATCTTGATAGCTCAGAGTCTGATCTGCTTACGTGTCAAACGCCCACACCAGCAGTTAAAGGCCGTGTGAACTTCACTTCTCTTTAGCGCCGTAAGTAACCCCTGATCACGGCTTTATTTGCAGGAACGCATCGTGGAATTGTTTCTTGAGTTTGCTCTCTGCTTTCTAGTACAAAAATCTGTGCCAATGCCAAAAAGCCGATCACACCTTAAACCCAGCTGCACAAAGGGCAATGTTCTAGAAATAGCAGCATTTGCGTGTTCCCAGCTGATGGGATCTGTGCTGCACCAAGCCCAACCAGACACTACTGTGGATATCAACAAGCAGGAAGCAAGTTCCACCGTCTCTCATGCTTCATCAGTTTTTCCAACCGCTTCTGGCATATCTTCCTGAAGGCTTTTTGACTAACCAAACTCTCCCTTCCTGTTCTTCATTACATTACATAGGTGAGGACAAAATGGTTTTCAGCATCCAAAGAGATAGAGGCAGTTCAAAAGGAATTGGCAGAATGCTGAAAACTTTCCATTATCATATCTGGGAGTTCAATTCATTTATAAGATTGGGTGGTTTAAGTCCAAGGGACCAAATGGAAGAGATGATTTATGACTTCGTGGCTTCTGGGACTTGGTTTTCATGTGAACAGGTTGTATCTGAAGACACTCCTGCTCTGGAATTGAATTTTGGCTTCTCTTTCCCTCCATACAGCATGATAGAGAAGATCAATTTCAAACATGGACCAAATATTGCCCACAAAGCACAGTCCTAGACTGAAAGTTTCAAGCAATCTTAAGATTTTCAGTGCACTTATTGGACTCTGAGGTGGAGAAGACAGACTGTGAGCCCTTATTCCACACATAACACAGTGTTGAATCAAAACAGTAAAATAAGAGTTAATTCTTCTGTTTTCTAACTTATGATTGTTTGACTGGTTGATCTCCACTAGAAGACTCAGTGTGGGCAAACACATGAGCACGACCGTTCCGCTCAGTGCTTAAAGAAAAAACTGCACTGGATAACCACCTAAAACCTAAATCACCAGAAGATGAGACATCTCCTGCTTTCACGTTGGCTATTGCTGCCTGGGTAGCACATCTGCTGCCGGTGCCTTAGCAGCAGTTACAGCGGTGAAGCAGAATTGTGGACTGCAGTGGTTTTCCTAGACTGTAGCAAATACTACTGCACTAAAGCCTGAGGAGGTATCAGTGAAATCTAATTGAATCATCCCCGTTTAAATGGACTGATAAATGCTATTGAGCAAGCTCCTCCACCTAAATATACCATCAGCAACTCCTTTCTTTCTATTTTCTCCCCCCTTTAGAAAAAAATAAGGATGTGTCACATCCTAGAAAGAAAGTCTTACGTGGAATAGGAAATTTAACTGCCAGCCCTGTTCCATTTCATGGTCCATTTTGCCAACACCCTGGAAGAACGTAGGTATCTGTTTCTGCTGCTTTCATGGGCATCTTTACATCCAAAAGTTCACCCCGCTGATACTTAGTAGGACAATATGGGATGAAGTTTGAATCCCCCTACAGCACAAACAGCTTCATTCACAACAATTTGGTATAAAGGCATAAGGTTTTCAGTGAGTCAGGCTCAAACTTCCCCAGAAATGTGAACTTTCTGGAAGAAGCGTTTGTTGCTCCACATAGCCGAGGAAACGTGCCCTCCTACTCAGATTTCATCTCTACTTTTAAATACATAAATTTTTAGGAAAATTATTTGACTATCAGTGTAGCAACAGTGAAATGACACAGAGGAAAGCAAATTATACATTTATTCCTGAGTGAAAATATAAGTCCTATAGCCATACTACAGCACTGTTCCTCAAACTATACTGGTTTAGTTAAGATATAATCTTTATTCATTATCCTTTTCCCTTTTAATCTACAGTTTTACAAGTGTTTCATTACAGGAGTTTTCCTCTGAAATGTACTGGTCAGGGATCCACAAGAACCCAATTCACTGGGAAGTGGCACATGTTACTCTGTCAAAGTGCCCAACAATGCCAATCTGACAGTTCAAAGCACAAACAGAATATTTTAGCTTTTTGTTACAATAAATTATGCTGATAGACCTTGTAACAGGCCAGGTAACAATCAGTCTTTCAATCTGAATTGACACTGATGTGCAGAGTTTCATCTCTTTGAATTAAATCTGAGAGAGTTTCAAGCCACTTCACTTTTTGATATTATAGTTACATGTTTCTTAAATACTGAAGAGTTTGTTTTAAAAGGAAAAAAAACAAGTCTCAAGTGCCCACAGAGACAAAATAAAAGGACAAAGGGGTATTAAAGAAGACATCAA
This sequence comes from Columba livia, assembly GCF_036013475.1. Classification (NCBI taxonomy): domain Eukaryota; kingdom Metazoa; phylum Chordata; class Aves; order Columbiformes; family Columbidae; genus Columba; species Columba livia. Next base: position 5,913,036 of record NC_088602.1, read on the forward strand.
ATGAGTAATTTTTGTTTATTCATCTTTTTAAATTCTTCTTTTTACCTCCCCCCCTCCTCATAAATTTTTAAAACCGCCTTGATTTGAAATCCTAACAAGAAGTCACATATGTCGTGCAACATTCATCCTGCCAAATCTCTCTCATTGTGCTATTACCGTAGTATTTGTAACTTTTGATCTGGAAACATCAAGTTACGTAAGATCCTAGTTCTGTTCTTTGCAAGGATGCCATTCTGTCAGAAAATGAACGAGTGAAGCAGGAACTCGAACAGAACTGGAAATGACTTTCCCAGGAAAAAAAATAGTTTTGCTTAAGCATCTCAGCTGTTTTAAAGTGCAAGAAATCAACATTTTATTCTCCTGAGCAGAGAAGTTGTAAAATACCAGGTTAAAAATAATCAGAGCGGGCTCTTAATTGGAGTAGTGTACATGTTGTAGAGGGAATGAAATAACATTTTAGTTATTATGCGCTCCAGGAAACCAATCAAACAAAATGAAAGCAAAAAAATTTCTCACTTTGTAAAACAAAAGAGAACAACATTTTCTCTTGCCAATGTACTATCTGCTCACCAAAACAAAAGGAAAGCATCTAATTTAAATGAGTCAAAGAAAATAATTAAGCTATGAGAACTTCAAAAAGCCACAGACTTCTCAGTGAAAATCTCCCTCATCACCAGACCCACTGAAACCAGAGTGATGTCTTCCTTTTTCCATCCGTGTAGTAAAGTAAATCATGGGGGGGTGGTGGGTGGGTCTATTTTCTCCCTCCCAACCAAAACCAGAGGAACAGTTTTACTTGCTTCTCTCCATGGCTTTTCCCCTATCCTTTAAAATCAGAGAAAGCAAATTCTCCCCAGAGAAGCCTTTCTAAACCAGGACCCATTGCTAATAAAAAAGGAAACTACAAAGTTAACTTGTGCACCTCTTTTGCTTTTCGCCCCCTTCCCCTGCCAAAGACCAGCCTGAGAACTGATTTCCACACCAAAGACCCTTTTTCTCTACTAAAACATGTTTGGGTTTATTTATTTTATCACGCGTCTGCACAGAAAAGGAGGGTGAGGCAAAGAGGCAGAAGTCCCTGAAGAAACATAGTGCAGTGACAATAACCCCCTATTCTGGTGAGGGGTTTTTTGGGGGGAAAGGGGAAAAAAATGGAACAGGTTGTCTGCAAAGGCACCTCCTCTCCTGTCCCTGCCCCAGCTGTGGGTGCAGACCGTCTTCCCAGGGTGGTCTAGTGCAGAGCGTGGGTTCTGCTCCCTGGAGTAACCTTTCCATGTACCGGGAAAACCACACACCACAACCTCACAGTCCCCTCCCCATCCCAAACTTGCTGGAAACCAGCACAGACACTAATTTTCCTTGCCCACAGGCTGGCTTGGGAGTCACATCTTTACGGGGTGATGGCAGTGGGGAATCCTCGTGTCCACAAAACACCCCACACCAGCAAGGACTGGTCCAGCACTGTGGTAGAGGCTGGGATCTGGGAATTTAACAGGGAAGGGCAGCTTGTAGTGGCCACTAACCAGCAAATTCCTACAGCCTTGTAACGCAGGCAGAGCCAAGCGAGCTGCTTTAAAGGTTTGTCTCACTGCAGAACAGTGCAACAGAGACGTGTCTTCCTACCTTTATACCCCCCACCTTGCACACACCGTACTAAATATATATATGTATATATATTTATACACTCCTTGCTTTTTCCACTCAATCCTATAAAAGTGCTACAGGCTGAGACACCAAGTGGGAGGTGCCTGGCTCTGAAGAAGCCAATGAAATAAATTAAATACAAATCACTGGCTCAGCCCCAGCGAAGCGGGGAGATGATGTCGGGGTTTCCGATGGCCGATACCCTGCCCTTGCCGGACTCAGCGGGGCTGCTGGTGTAGTATGGGCGTAAATGGTAATCCTTGTGTATTGCGGGCACATACGGCACACATGCTGGGAGCAGAGAACTTTCCATAGGAGAGGAGGGGCCACCCTACCAGTAAGCAATTTTATTAGGGTCAGCGAAGCAGAAAGAAACCGGGTTGGGATAGGCTGGGAGCTGCCAAATTCCCCTGCCCAACTCCTGCGCACCAGAGCAGGGAGCAGCACATGAAAAACTTGCCAGGCTCCAGCAGAAGTTTACCTATTAAAAAAAAAACGCACATAACTTCCAACTTCAAAGCTTTGCTCTCATTTTCCCATTTTCTGTCCCTCCCTACACACGGGAGTTTTCTCATAGATAAATAAATAAATAAATAAATAAATAAGCTACAAATCCAAGATGCGACTTAACTGCAAAAAGTTAAGGAGGGGGATGGGCTGGTGGTGGAGAGGTTATTTTGTAGTTTGATTCCGGGTTTTTGTGGTTTTTTGGTTTTAATCATAAAGAATTGAACTTTCCTGGAACAGCCATGAGCAAATGTATTCAAAACATAGGAAGGTCTTGCCTATCTACTCAATAAGTATTTGGCTAGCTCTATTTTGGCTTTGTGAAAAATGTATTGCAGACTGTGTATCCCATAAGACAAGAAATACTGTGGCATAAATATGTATTTTTTTTTTCAAGTCATGTGCTTACGTGGTTGTAACTGCTGCAAATTTCTAAGTATGGTCATTGTAAGAAAAAGTAAATACATACTGCCTCATTAAGACTTCAGGTTTTTAATTAATATTATTATTAATATTTCTCAGTCCTTAATGACTACTTATTTCAAAGTAAAATAACCCAGATATTTTAGACCAAGAAAAAAAAAATATATTTCTAGCCAAAATAACTACAGAGGTACAAATGCCCTTTGGTAGCAGCCTGTTTTTTATGTTCACCAGCCAAAATTTGTATTTCAAAATGCAAATTGCTGAGAATGTGAGCACGAGTCTGAACCACTGCATTTCTCCCAGGCACTCTAGCATCTTTTCTCAAACGCCACACACTGTTTGGGGGGAGCTTTTAGTACTGGCAGGACATGGCTGGAAGCAGGGCTTTAACATTTAATGCCTAAGAAACAGAATTGTCACTCAAGTTGCAGTCGAGCGTATTTTCCTTGTTGTTGTTTTTTTCCTCGAAGGCAAACCCACCCTCCCGTGGAAAATGGGAGACCCCTTCCCCATCCCCATCCCTGACTCTATGGCAGATCCGAATGTAAACATACACACACACACTCCCACCACGCACCACCCTGCAGCAGGACACGGGGACGGGGCGGAGGGTTCAGACAGAGCAAAAGGAGCTTTTGTGTGGCTCAGAAATACCCAGGCACTTCTTGTATTTTCTTCTGTCTTTCTCCTCTGTTCCCCCCCCCACCCTGCTTTTACTATTACATAAATAACACCGATTGATCTTTAAGCTGCATCCTTGCTCCACTGCCTCCAAATCTGCGCTTCTGCCTCCCTCCCCAACACAGCCGCACTGCTTGGGGTGCAGAGGGTTGTGTGTGTGTGGGGGGGGGGTCAGATGAGAGAAGCCACCCTAAACATACCCTGGAGCAAGGTCTTGCCAGGCTGAGGGCGGCTGGTCCCCACCGCCCCAGGCAGGAGCCTCCAGCAGCATCTTTGCCTCCTGCTGAATTGCTGCAAACTGTGTGTGGAGGGAGCAGCAGGGCTGGGATGCGAAGGGGGAAAAAAAGAGCTGGGCAGAGGGAGGGATGGTGGGGAGGAAAAAATACAGGGATTCCGGGAGCTTCTCCGCGAACCCAACCCGTGTGCCTGTCTGCTTGGTGGGGAGAGGAAAGGGGGGAAGGGAAAACTGGAGGGAGGCGATCGCAGAAATACACTTTTCAGAGCAAAACGCAAAGCTTACCATGTCTGCAGGCTTCCCCCCACCGAAATGCCACTTATGTGTCCAGCGATCCCAAAGTGGGGAACTACAGCCAGGCACCGGAGCTCATCTCAGCAGGCAGCTCGGCAACACACCACCGCCACCCCCCCAAAAAAAAAAAAATCAAAATCAAAATAAATAAATAATATTTTTTTTTTTTTTTAAAAAAAAGGACCGGTCCAGCTTCTTTCCTGGCAGGAATCGTCCCTGGTAGGACTGCCCAAAATAAGCAGCTGCAATCCAAAGGCTTTATTTAAAGCTTCCCCCCTCCTCCTCCTCCTCTCCTTGCCTCGCTCTCTCTCTCCCTCTCTCTGTTACACACAGAGAGAAAGAGAGACACACACAGGTTACATGAATGGGAGGCAGGAGCCGCCGCTCCCGGGCTGGGAATGACAGGCGCACATGCGGCCGGCTGCTGCGTACCGCCCGCGGCTCGGCTCGGCTGGGCACGGCTCCACTAAGCTCGACTCGGCTCGGCTGGGCACGGCTACGCTAGGCTCGGCTCAGCTAGGCACTGGAATGGCTCGGGCGTGGGCATGGGGGATGGCAAGGAGGGGATGGACATGGCATGGAGATGGGCACTGGGTGGGAAAGGGACCGGGGTGACACAGGCATAGGGGGGAGGTGGGCATCGGTATGAGATGGGCATGGACAGGGGTATGGTGTGGTCATGGCATAGGCATGGGGCAGGCACCGGTCATGGGCATAGGCACAAGCATGGACATGGGCATGACATGGGCATGGCATAGGCAGGGATAGACATAGACATGGGCATGGCAGCGGTATGGGGTCGAGATGGGCATTGGCATGGGCATGGGCATGGCATGGGACAGAGGAGGACATAAGCATGGGCATGCCATAGTCATGTGACAGTGGTGGGCATAAACATGGCCATAGCATGGACATGGAAAGGAGCTAGGTATGGGTATGGGTATGAGTATGGGTATGGACACGGCATAGGCATGGAGAAGAGGTAGACATAGACATGGCCATAGCATGGACATGGGAAGGAACTGGGTATGGGCACAGGCATGGGCATTGCATAGGCATGGAGCAGGGGTAGGCATAGGCATTAACATGGCATGGACATGGGGAGGAGATGGGCATGGGACGAGGGAGGACAAAGGTATGGTCATGGGCATGCTGTGGTCATGTGACAGGGACAGACATAGACATGGGCATGGCATGGACATGGGGAGGAGCTGGGTATGGGCATGTCACATTCATGGCATAAGCATGGAACAGCAGGGAGGACATAGGCATGGGCATGTCATAGTCATGCCATAGTCATGGGGTTGGGGTGGAAATGGACATGGGTTTGGCATAGAGAAGGGGAAGAGTGGGGCATGGGCATGGCATAGGCACAGGGCAGTGAAGGACATAGGCATGGTCATGCTATAGTCATGGTATAGTCACGTGTCAGGAATGGATATAGACATGGGCATGTCATGGACATAGGGTGCTGTTAGGCATGACATGGTCATGGCATATGCGTGGTGAGAGGATGGGCATAGGGAAGGCATGAGTATAACATCAAAATGGGTAAGCGATGACCATGGCCTAGGCATGGGGAGGGGATGGACACAGGCATGGGCACAGGCATGGTGTGGAGAGAATGTGGATGTGCACATGGCATGGGGAGGGAACGGGCATGGCACAAAGAAGGGATGGAGGGAAGCATGAGGAGGAGATGGACATTGGCATGGACATAGATACAGACATGATGATGAGATGGGCTGAGTATGGACATAAGCATTAGAAGGTAATAGGGAGGGGAAAGATTGTGCTTCTGCACACAATAGGCATGCGTTGAGCTTGGGCAGAGGTTGAGTGTAGGCCTGGAGCAGGCATGGAGATGAGATGGGCATTGACTTCAGCATGTGAGTGGGATGGGGATTAGGATGGGGACAAGGATGGGATGGAGAGCTGCCTTGGGTGGTGCCTTTATATTCTGGCCCTCATGAGCCTCTCTCTCTCTCTTCCCAAGGTCAGGTGGGCTTCAGCTTCAGAACACATGGTAAGGATGGAGAAATCTCTGTTCCTCCTCTGCCCCTAGTTGGGCAACTCACATCATGTCTTGCTTTTAGGGTCAGGAAGCATCATCTGCAGTGGCGTCAGAAGATTCCATTATTATTATTATTATTATCATTATCATTATCATTATTACTACTAATATTCATATTCATATTATTTAATGGTGTTTAATAATTAAATTCAAATTCTCAGGAAGAAGACCTGTGAGATTTCAGTTGCAAAACCTAAGGTTACTTCTTTGGGAGGAAGAGCAATGCTACCAGTTTCTGCTTTTTAAATACTTGTTGGGGTTTGGTTTGGTTTTTAAACTGAGGTGACAGGAAATTAGAGCTATTTAATGCTGTTACTCAGTGTGGTCTGAAGGGAGGAAGGGTTGTGGTATTGCTGAGTGTCAGGCCCTGCTACTGCTTCACTGCCTGACCTTGGGCAAGTCCCTGATAGCTTATTCCTGCCAAGATTCACCACCAGTTGCCATTTCCACTCAACCTATCATTTTCTCATTCACCAAATAATCACATTTCTCTGTTTCAAGCCCCTCCTCAAAATTTACTCCTACAAAACTTTTCAGCAACTGTCTCTATGTGGCTTATGTTGACATCACAAATCTTGGAGTGATGCTGGATTAGGCCATAAAACTGAATTGTAAGAAGGTTGCTGAACATAACGAACTTCAGTACTTCATGCAGTGCTTTGAGCTATGTGGGAATTGTCCTCTTCATGGCATACCTTTAAATCAGCCAGGTGCAAGTTTGCTATGTTCTGCCTTTTTTTTTTTTTTTTTTCCCTTGTCCTAAATTTCCCAGCCTTTGTGGAAAGCAAGAGGTAAGATTGTGTTTTATTCCAGTCCCAGAAATCAGGGTAAAATGGCACACAGCAAATCGGAACATAATCTTCAACAACAGAGTTCTCAACATAAAGGTCTGCTTTGCAAAATAGCTGTTGCTGTTCACTGCTTTTTTCGGTCATACATAGTAAAAAATGAAATATATTTGCATTGGCCTTATTGCCTCTGGAATATATTCCACATCAGGAATCTAGACTCTAGACAAAGGTAATTTGGGCCTCTGGAAGGACAAAGTCTAATTGAGAAATGTATATATATTGTTGGGAATAGACCTCATCCGAATTCAATGGTAATTGTATAAGCTTTTCAAAAATCATACAGTATGCAAGCTTCCAAAATTTCTGAACAAGAAATATTTCCATTTAAATGCCAAGAGGCAATTTTCCCTCTCTTGTTCAATACTAAATCAGTCACATGAGCAGTTTGCATTTGATTTTAGAAAGGAAATGGAACATCTTCACTTCCAATTGCATATAACTTTTGCTTTTTCTTGCTCTTAGTGCTTTTACTTCTTTGAGGTACTTTTCTGCAGTTTGGAAATTCTTCCATTTGATCTGCCTGTTCACTCTAGCCATTTATTTACTTATTTTTTGACTCCAGCAACATTATTAAAAGAAAACTAGTAAACCCAAGTGTAGAGTTGAATACTGTTTGTTTAAATTTCGGTTAGTAAATCTGGGTTTAACAGAACAACATTGTTTGTGTAATTGACATTTCCCTGTTACCTGCAGTAGACAATGATGCTCTTGGAATAAGAAATAAAAAAATGTAATTTAATGGGGAAAAAAAAAACCAGCTTTGCTTAGGAAAATCCCCCTGTTTCAATTCACAGTGAATCACCATGGTTGCAGAAGTGTGCCACATGCTAATTTGAAGCATATTTTATGAAGATATACATTTCAAAATGTCAATATTCACCCGCCTGCCATATTGTGCTGTGTCCTGCACCACTGTAGCTTTGCACAGCTGAAATGCTCCTTGCGAACAGAAACTATTGAGTCCAACTCTCTTCCAAACAGTGTTTTTGCAGAATTTGTAAAGAGGCTACATCTGTAGAACAAGAAGGTGATTGAAAAGACTAATGCATGAGCCTATTAGACCTTGTGTGCTAGGAGACAAGGAGAGCAAGTCCTGAAGTTGCTGCTCAAATTAGCACTTAATAGTCCTGATGTCGGGTTGTATTTCCACACTGACATTTGCTCCAACAAAACAATGAAAACACCTATCGTAAAGTCCCCATTCATCAAGCAAAAAAGTAGCAACATCTGCCGTGGTCAAAGGTTTCTTGCTGATGAAGTTCAGCGGAGAAGCATCTTTGGTTGCTTGGGTAAGCCCTGTGCCAAGAGGTGCTGCACTAGTTGATAGTCACTGCTAAAAATTTCTTTTTTTCTACTTCCAGGAGAGTAATCCAGAGGGAAAAACTCATATATTTTAATCAATGGAAGAGAAACCATTTGCCTTTCAGAGACTATAAAATAATACACACCCCAGGGTTCAATGCTCTTTTCTACTCCTCCTGAACATTCTTAAGGGGAAATCACTCTTTTCTTGATGAATGTGCAATTCAAATGTGGAAATATGCCATTCTTCTTGCTTTCTCCATAGGGAGCAAAATTATTTCTGTAATTAAACCCTTTAAACCCTTTTTGCCAACATTTCCTGATGAGAGAAGCTTTTTTTTTTTTTTTAGACAAGGGGAAAAGCCATGTACAAAAGGGTTTGCAAAACCAGGTCTGGAGGGTTTGACCTTTAAACCTCTATTTGAATTAGTCATTAGGGCTTATAGTCACATGAGGATGAGGATGAGGCATGTGAGTAAGGGCTTAAGTTCCCAATCAGGCACTGCTGAAAGGATATGGCTGCAGGACAAAGGAAGATATGGGTACCACTGCTAATGTTAGTCCATCTATTAGGGATGACATTAGCACTGAAAACACACAGCCCAGCCCTCAGGTCACTTTATCAGCCCCAGGTGTGTAGCCAGGACCCCCATTGAGCTCATGCTGCGCTACGGCAACATGGGTGCGCTGGTTCCCATGGTAGCTAAATCCAAGATATCCAGCTTCTCTGATATATATCAGGATGTCATGGGCAGTGTAGACAATACTAGAGTTAAATAAGAAATCAAGTATATGTGTGAGCTTTTATGGGACTTGGACCTCAAACAATACGTTCTTTGTCACCGCAGAATGGACCATGTAATCCAGAGATGAGGATGTGGGACTGAGCTTTTAAACACCTGCACAGCTGAGGGCTGAAAACTCATTCCTGTGTGATGGACGGCAGGGCTGAACCAGAGCCTGATGCAGAGCTGAATCCTGAGTTCCCACTCTGAGCTACGTTACATCTCTCTGTCAAAGCTCTTGAGCAGAGTGGTGGAGCAGAAATAACAGGGGATCTGTATAAAGAGCAGGATTTACCTCCTATTCCTCCTCACTCCAAGGATATTTGCACCTTAACTCAGTTTGCATTGACTCAGAGAGACGTATCCACTGCTGGTACCACAAGGTGGATACAAGAGCGGAGACAGAGAAGTATTATCACTTATAAGTGTCTTTCCTTTTATTAGCTAATTTTTAGCAGGATGCTAAAGGCTGGGGAGGGTCATTCTATTTTGATTATGTTTTTTGTAGCATCCCAGCACATCTCAGGGCTCAAGGAGGACAGAGTCAAGCATTTGCCCACAGTACCATCTTTTACCCTTACTTTCCTTGTGTGCAAAACACCAGTGTCTGTTGTCATACCTGAGAAACTGGTGGGGCTGTACGCTGGAGTTGAGAGTCTGCTCCTCCTGCTTAATCAGGAAAAGTTCCCATCAAGTTAATTGGACATTTGCCTGAGTGAGTGTTGCAGGATTCGGCCCATATGCTTCTCAGCTCTTATATTTGCATAGTGCAGAATATGCTTACAGTACAGTGCCAATAAAACAAAACTATATACAGTAAGCACAGAAAAATCAAGAGCACAGTTAAGACCATTTACAAACAGCAGCTGAGCTCTACAGCTGACATCCAGGCTGATAACACTGTCAGAGACCATGCTCTGTTGTGGTTAATATGTACAAGATAATTATTTATAGGCAATTAGATGGAAGGTTCTGTAAGTGTACAGGTCTCTATTCTCCCTTCTCTAAGCCTATTGTTTTCTTTTTCCCTATGAATCATTTATATTTTAACACTGTAAATGCATTTATTTATTTATTTATTTATTAACTATGGAAAGCATTTCAGGAGGCTGCTTTCATGGAAGACACTTGCTCTTCAAGTAAGTGCTCTGGTATTGTGCAAACATGCTGCATATACCATACGTGGCAAACTTCAAATAAGATACTGATTCATTCATTCTAATAAAGTAGATCAAGGACTCTTTTGTCTCCAGGAATTTCACTGATGTCGTAGGAAGGAAGAAGAAGATCTACATCAAGAAGGTGCATATCATGTCAAGAAGGGTATAAATTGCCAAGAGGATCAATTTTTTTCATAGACATTTTCTTCTCCAAAAAATGCAAAGTATGTTTTTTTTTAAGCCATGGGATAGGATAGAATACTTCTTAATCCACAGTGCATGATAAAACAGCCATGAACAACTGTAATATAATACATCTTCAATACAACTAGCCATAAGTACATTAGAAGATCCTCCAAACAATAATTACTCTATTACTGCACTGTGACTTCACCTCCAATTTTGCTCACCTCACCATAAAAATGGATGGAATAGATGACTTTTATCTTTTTAATAATAATGAAATGTTCAGGATTTGATATAGAAACCTGGCTACAAAGGTAATAGGTACATATAAGAACCTATTTAGAATAGCTGTGTGAATGGAAATTGCTGTTAAACTGCAATGAAATACTGTAGCATATAAAACAATATTTGAAATCAAATAAAACTTGGAAGGCAAATCTGCACTTCTATTCAAGCCATAATCTCATTGGGAAGGAGAGTTTTTCTGATGAAATCTGCTGTTTTAGACAACTGTGTAATATTTCCTTGTTCTCCAATAAGGCCACCTGTCTTGACTAACTTTAAATGACTCACTCCAGATTTATGCTTGTGCAATAGCAAAATTAGTATGAATAGTCGCATTCATATGCTAGATGCTCTTGGGAAATGAAAAGCCAGTTATTTTACTTGTAGACAGCCCTGGCCTTAATAAAAGAGCAGGTCTGAACTGGAGACATCTCCTTTCCCCTTTAAAGAATGACCTCTGAGAAAGCAAAATAAAGCCCCCACTTCCCCAGCACCTCCACTTCAGGCATCTCCTTTCCATGCATTGAACCAATTGTTGACCTTTGAGATGGCAAAGTAAGCACATTATTGTATGATGACAGAGGGAAAAGGTGAGCTCGTGGTACCGGCACAGCAGATCTGAGTACGATTACTGTCTCTGATACACATTTTCATCTCTTAGGGCTCAACCAAGAGCCTGTCTTGATGAATCCTCAGCAGATAAGTAAATAGCATCAATATTTCCTCTGTCCCCTGTCTGGGCTGCCTCCATCAGCAGACATGCCACCGCACACAAACAGGGAGAAATCCGGCTCTTTTCTCGCTTTCTGCTCTGTCCTCCGGATAAATTGTGTTAGTTTACTGGCAAAATCTAGTTTGTGCTATTGTTTACACTTCAGAGTCAATATGGATATGGAAGAATAAGCTGAAATATATGCCTTGTGCGTCATTAATAATAGCGTGGCCTCTCTGTAGCTACGTGACAATTCCCAAACACTTTATTTAACAGTAAGCAATTTATCATGTCTGATGTATCACGATCAAGTAGTTCAGTATCCCCAATTTACAAGAAGTGCTATTCTCAGTGCCTATTTGTACTGCTTATATCAAGACGGAGCAACAGTCTCAGTGCAAGCTTTCAACTCGGGAAGTCCAGGTTCAGTTCCCTGGTATAGCAAAACATGATCTAGACTTCAGTTTCCTCTGTGTAATATACAGATAAAAATACTTCCTCACTTTATCAGATGTTGTGAGGATAAATGCATTAAAGACTGCAAGTCCCACCAGTACTATAATAGCCATAATTATCTCAAATAGATACATGTAGTGCAAGTACAGTGATATTTAATACATACCCTATGTATATAAACCATGAGTCAGGGCTGATACAAACACGAACTATGCTAAGGAGTTAAAATGGTGCTTACTTACATGCTTTTCCCTGGTTTACACTCCATTAAAGTTTGTATATCACAGAACAGCTTCGGTTCTCAGTCACGATGGAGCACGTCTGCTAAAGCCAGTGATTTTATCCCAGTCATACACTCATGTAGGCAGGAGCCCATTGTCTGGGTTGAGACACTCAATCTGGAAAAGAAAGAATAAAAGGGCTCCAGTGTATAAAGTCATTCATTACAATTTGGAATGAACAAAGAAATCAGTGGGGTTGCTGGAGGTTAAGCAAGGGCAGAAATTGGTCTTTTATCATTAAAATGCCATAGGGAAAAAAAAAAAAATAAAAAGAAACAGATCTTATCCTGTACATCGCTATTCGCATCTCTTGCCGTTACTCATTGCAAGGGGTCATAAAGAAACAATCATATACGTTTGTAGGACCAGATGCAAAATTCATTTTTAACAGAATTTCATAAGCAATCAACTTCTTTTTCCTAGGATGGAGCTCAAATGGAATTTTGATATGACCTTTATATACTTTCAGATAAAATAAGATTATTTGGATTGCCATCCCACATAAGCAAATTTTCTGCACTAACTTCTCAGAGAAATGAGAACATCCCTCAGAAGTCAGTGAATATTTTTTAAGATTGGACTTGATGTTTTTTTTAAGAGGAGCTTTTGTGGTGGAAAGAAAGAAAGAAGAATGATTACAAGCTTGTGATACTGAAGGCACATCAGATCACTGTAAAATGTAGAGTGAAAGTTGTTCTGAAATGCTCCAGCAGCATCTGTGGTTGTTTTATTGTACTAGATACCCTTAGCTGTGATGACTTTATACATAGCATAAAGAACATGAGATGCTTTCATAGCTATTCTACAAATTTAAATAAAATTTTAAGTAATACCATTATTTTAAAAGTGCAGCAAGTGACATTACTTTCTAAAACTTTTTATTCTCTCCATTTGAAGCCTGCCCCATACTGCAGTCAGCATCTACAAACAAGGATCCAGACTTCAGATAATCACAGCAAGGAGGACTTAGAGCATCATTGCTGATCAACCGTTCTTCAAGTGGGAAATTGAGCAATGCCAAGGGCTCCCCCCACTTTCCTGGGGGGAATCTCATGACTGCTGGAGATTGATTTTGCTCTCGTATCAATTCTGCATATGATAATCCTCCCAACCATGGCATTTCACCTTATGCTTCCTTTACACACCCCACCTCACATGCCAGCTTACAAGGGGCCAGAAGATGCCATTAAAGGAGGGATGCTATAAAAATTACCACCTGTATCTAAGAGGCTAAATAGAATAAGTGGTTAATCCTGTAGACTGATACGAAATTGTAAGTTTAGCAGGGACTAAAGAGTCCAAAACCGTAACTTTTACTGTGCATCACTACTACTAAACCCCAGAAGGGGATTGCAGAGGTTGAATTTTTGCTGTAGCCTTTTCACACTTAGTGACTACAGCTTTAGTGAGTGATGTTTAAGAGGTAGGTTTAGGATTCAGTAGACAGTAGATTTTAAAACACTCTTTTTTCTTGGTTTTAAATCCCCAGATGTAGGATGTGTTGCCTGTTAGGCTTGATCATGCCTGATCCAGCCATTTTCAGAGTGCAACTGGGTCAGCGGATGGGTTCAGTCATTTGCAGGATGAGAGACTACAGTCTTAATATGCTATTTAATTTATCCTATTGGGCTGGGTAAAGAAAAACATCAGAAAAGGTTTCATGAGCCTGTTGGGTCGGATTAAGAAAAGCCACATGAATGCCTTTAAATGACAATACACAAAGGAGTAATGGAGCTAGTGACAAATCTGCCTTATTTTTATTCTCCCTCTTGAAGGAGCAGCTACCCTAGTTTGCTGTGAATTTACCAAAGACAGAACAGGACTTAAACTCACACCTGCAAAACAAAACAAGGTACTTCACTTACTTGGCCACTACATCTCTCTGCAGAAGTGCCTGACACATGACATCTGTTAATGAGGGTCATAATCCCCCCGTTCTGTAACCCCACACTAGTAGTGCTTAGACCCGACAGCCTCTTTTACTAAGGAAATAAGGCTTTTATAGGAGCGCTGTCTGTCCATCTGGCTCCCCATCTGTCAATCCTGCACCCAGCAATATATTCTGAAGCTGGTGGCTAATTTCACCCTGTTCTCTAGAGGGGCAAAAGCTTAGAAGGTATAAATTTCCCACACGTTTTATGAAAATCAGTGGTGAGGGAGAGAACAGCAAAGCACGGCTCGTTTGAGTGAAAGGCGGCAGTATAAGCTCGTTAGCTAATTGCTTGGCTTGGGCTGCCAGCTGGCCAGTCATCACGTGTAAACTGGCCAGCTCAGCTACCTGTTAGTGACTTCTTGGCTCTCCACACGATGCATCTGGCCAGCCAGCAAAGGAGGAGAGGAGACCTTTGTGGAAGGAATATGCATGTATGAGAGTAGATAAAAAGTGGAAATGAAGATGTGTTGAGGGCTGAGGTCAGAGAGAAAACAGTGTTATTGAAGTGTCGAAGGAAAAAAAAGGGATGGAGGAGGCATTTGTGAGTTAAATTGCTAATGGAACAACTGGGTTGTTCCTCCTGTGCTGGAGGACAGGGTTTAACTGAGCTTCTCCAGTGAGCATTTTCTTTCTCTGTTATCTTCAGAGCCTAAGAACAACCACTCTGCTTAAAAGTAAAGGTCCTCATAATCCTATGCCTTGCTTGAGATGGTTACCAATAGGGAGAGGTTAAGGAAAGAACAGAAAAACACAACATGAACAGAGAGCAACCTATGGGAGGAACCTTATTATTCCCTCCCCACAGCCAATAAACAGATGCACCAGAAGACAAATTGGATTAAATTTCAAAAGTTCAATTTAAAATGCTTCTAGTAAAGGCATGCAGTAAATTTGCCACAGTTTCAAAGTCAGAGCATCCAGTCTCTGCATCTCTGGTGTGATGGTGGAAGTGGCAGCGGGGCTGCTCTGCTCACCTCCGCATTCAGGTGGCAGACACGGTGTTCAGGAGTGAATTACCACCCGTGGTGCGACAATGGAGAGTGAAAACCTACTTCTGGTTTGGTCTTGCTATGAGTGAAGCAGATCTCACTGTCATTCCTCTTTCAAATATTTCTTCACATTATTTAGTACCATTCCCCTCCCAGAACACTTGATTTTAACCATCCCCACCTCCTCTTACCCCTCGTGTTCCTTTCTGTGTTTAATGCATGTTCATGCATAGCATAAAACATAAAGTAGAATATTCAGGACAGATAGACATATAAAAAATCAGCTGAATTCAGGATTTCCAGTGTCAGATGATAAGGTGTCCAAGCTAACCTACTGATAAAATATGTGGTAAGCAAACCCTGTGATCTACAAAGATAGCTTAAACTTCTGCAGTGCTAATTGTTATTACAACCTTAAGCTAATATTTGAGCCTTTCTTTTGAGCAAGGATGTGTAACAATTAGATTACAGGATTTGGGGCATTACAAAGAGAGATAAAAGCAGAAGTTTCGTCATGGTATGTGGTATTTTGTTTACACAGGGATAATAGCAGTGATGATTATAATAGTATTAATAATGCCTATTCTATTTAGGTCCAAATTCTGAGGTGAGGTGCATCAGACCAGATTTGGAACAATCTTTTTGCCTGGAACAGAGCTATCCCAAATTTATGTGGGCTGAAGCATGCAGTTCTCTAGTCAGCATTTTGCAGTTGCTGAAGAGCCCAGCATGGTGTACTATGAGCTCTAGCTACTCACAGTAGTAAATAGTGAGCCAACATTTCTGAAGCAGGGCCTGAACCTGGATATTTCTCTGTTCTTGTGTCCTGAGCGCCACTAAGATCTTTGATGGCATCTACTGTATCTGGTCCTGATGAATGTGTATCTAATAACAAAAGGGACTTCTCTTTTTTTGCTCTCCATAATCCTTATGCTTTCCTCTCTCTCCCTTCCAAATGTATGTGCACATGTAAAAACAAAATATGCTTGAACACCATGATTATGCATAGCAAGGAGAAAAAACAAATGCTAAACTACAGAGAAAAAAAACAGTTCACTATAGCAGCATGCCAAGATTTAATGTTATGTTTTCGTGTGCTTGGGTCAACATCTTTAAAAGTTTCTACAGTGTATTAAAAAGAAAAGACATCTTCTTGCACATATTTTTTAAGGCATATTTTTCTACTTCACACTGAGGTTTTTTATTTCTTCTCCTAGGCACCCAGGGGAAAAAAAAAAATCACCCCATGTACATAACAACAGCCAGATCTCCTGATGAACAACATGTTTCCTTGCCTCAGAAATAAGTCAGCACACACAGCTGAGCATTTCGCCCCTGAAATTTTGCTGCTGCTGAGATCCTGGAAAACAAATTACAAACCCCACCCCACCCCACCCTTCCTTGCCAAAAGCAGAAACTGAGATTTTGCTCTGCTTTAGATATTAAAACCTATTTTTCAGCTATTTGCCACCAATGTCCTGGAAGACAGAATCGGTCCCACAAAGCAAAGTAAATATATGTATCCACTCAGGAATATTAAAAGTACTATTACAACATTAAACAATAAACATGTCTTCTAGCAGGGGATTGAAAATAATTCCCAGAAGCTGAAAATCTTGCCCCGTAGTCACACACAGCAAACAAGCAAAGCAACTTAACAAAAAAGCAAGTTTCCCTGTTTTAGCAAGCCCTCATTCCATCATAGATATATAGCAAACCTATAAGCAGGCAAGGTAGCCAGATAGGGTGATATTTTTCTTACCCATAGGCAACAAGGTCCTTTAATAGAGCTGCATCTTGCAGACCGTTGCTACTTGGTTGAAAACTTGAAAATCAGGTTTTAAGCAGAAACTCTTTTGAGAATTACATCCAGACTCAAGAGGCTAAAAGCATCACTTGAAACAGCCGGTTTAATTTATTCAAATAAAGCCATGTAGTTCAAGGACAGGTAAGTAGGTAAATAAGCCATCACCAGCGCCTTCTTGGTAAAGAAAGGTACTGTGAAAAGCCTGCATTAAAGTAGATCTCTGCGTAGGAAATGAAGGAGCCTCAGGTATAGACATTTGATTTATTTTTTCTGAGTGTGGCACAGGGGAGCGTGCACTGCCTCAACCTGTTGTAATCGAACATGTGGGTTGCTAGTTGTTGCGATGATATTGCAGCAGACTCTTCATTAAAGAGACTGTGTCTTTAGCAGCAACAATTAATTTCCTACATTCAAAATCAAGGCATTGCCAGTGTTGTTATTGCTTTCTATTGTTCTTTTCTCCCCCTTCACCACCTTTTTTTTCCCCATCTTTCTTTCTTGTAGTGAGCTGGAAGGAATGCAATGAAGGAACGATAGGTACTATACGTTTCTGATTTGCTGAGCTGACAATCCTTTTCCTACTTGATTTCACTTTAATAGGATCTTCTTGTTACCCACCTACCGTAGCTCAGTGTGGAAAATCTGTGCATCAAAAGGTTGAAAGCTTGAGGCAAAACTTGCCTCCCTGCAGCTCTAGATGGGATAAGGGAGAGACAAAGTCATCTGGTTGCTTTGCAAACAGTGTTAAGGTAGTCCAGGGAAGTGTAGGCTAAGGACATTATGTCCTCTATAAATTAATCTCCAGTAGGCTTCTACTCTTTCTAAAGGCACAGAAGCTAAGGGAAGAGTCCAAGATATTTTAGAAGTGTGCAGCTGTCAAGGAGAAGTAATTGAAGGATTTCTTCCATGTGAGACAGAATTGCATTTTTGTTCAGTTTGTGCAGGCATGTGTGTGTGTGTACATGCACCCAAAAGGGATCCTGTGACAAAGAAATGAGTGACAAGCAAAAGGAAAGGGAAAAAATGCCATAACTATGTACCTGGGCAGCATTCAGCTGTGCGTTGGTGTGCAGGAATATGAGTGTATATCTGCACACAGATGTGCTGCTGGCAGCCCAAGACCCTTCGAGGGGGTCCCTCTGTCATACCTGCTGAGTTCCAGAGAAGAGGCAACCAAATTCAAAGTAGCCTCTGGAATATGATATTAAAACCTTACACTTAAAATAAAAACTGTGTTTGCAGCCCTGGCTGCACCTGTTTTTCCCAGCCTGTACTCTGGGATTTAAAATCCATTGTCTACCTAAGTCTTATTGCAGGGAGTGTGTACATGAGACACGACAGTTCTTAGTCTGGGGAAAATAGAGTAAGTCCGCTGCGATGAGGACACAAAGGGGATTAAATTAGGCGTTTGTGTTGGCAAGAGAAAATTTCAGCTCTGCAAACACAAGCCCTGACATTTTTCCCGTCTGCTCTGCACAGTGGAGGGATGAAGCACGCTGGGAAGCGCGTGTGTACCACTTCCCTCTGCTGGAGGCAGCCCAGACTGTTACCTGCCTCCCTCCATCCGAGGATATTTCTATAGGTACCAAAAATGCTCCAACCCCTATCATCCAGCACAGCAGTGATAACGAAGTGGCCACGAATCATCTCAGTAACTTTCACTTCCATAAAAACTGCGGTGCTGACTGTGGGGTGGAACAGAACAGCTCTTACAGCACACTTGAAAAATAGGACTAGTGGGAAGGGATGTGTGCTGCAGATGTTGTTTAAGCTGACATGTTTCAAAAGGAGCTGGAATACCACAGCCTGGACATGTAACACTTCTTAAATGAAGAATGAACTGCCTGATTGCTCACAGCTTTGCACAGCAATGCACATCCCTCCCCCCCCCACCCAACACTCTTTGCAGCATCAGTCAGGGAGTACTTTGGGGTTTTTTAGTATACTGACATCCATATAACCACATACTGATCAGGCTTAGGTTTGGGCTTGTGCAAGATCACAGGTCAAGGAAATGTTGGAGACAGAGTAAATTGGCGGAGAGAAGAAGAATCTGCCTGCAAGCCATCTTCCCTGCTCTCCTCTTGCATCATCTTCAGGCATTAAAATATCTAGGGTGACACTGTCTAACTGATAGCTTTCCCCACCTATCCCTTACTTACAGCTGGCAAACATCAGTGTTTTTATGGCCAATGTCAGCTATAAGCTGTAGAAATATATTGGCCTAGGTAGAAGTTGTTTTTGTTGGTTTTTGGTTGTTTTTTTGTGGTTTTGTTTTGTTTTGGTTTAGTTGTTTTGTTTTGGTTTTCTATTTCAAGTATGCAGAACACTTCCTAATGTTGAAGGTGTTAAATTTCCCCTTAGATAAATATTCATTACTTGCTCTATTAGATTTGTGGGACCAGACCCAAGTGGGCCATGACCCCTCTAAGCTCACTGACCTCCACAAGCTTTTAAAGTACAGGTAGTGGGAAACTCCTGGTGCCCTGGGGCTGCCAGCAGCCTCTGCATCTCCCATGGGTGGCCTCCTGTTACTCGGCCACTTTGCTGATACCATCCCTATCATCATAGCTGAATATAAGCCAGCAGTGTGCTCAGGTGGCCAAGGCGGCCACCAGCATTCTGGCTTGTATCAGGAATAGTGTGGCCAGCACGACCAGAGCAGTCACCGTTCCCCTGAACTGAACACTGGGGAGGTCAAACCTCAAATCCTGGGGTCAGTTTTGGGCCCCTCACCACAAGAAAGGACTTGAGGTGCTGGAGCGAGTTGAGAGAAGTGAACGGAGCTGGTGAGGGGCTGGAGCACAAGTGTGATGGGAGCGGCTGAGGGACCTGGGGGGTTCAGCTGGAGAACAGGAGCTGAGGGGAGACCTTCTGATTTCTGAGCTACCTGAAAGGAGCTTGGAGCCAGGAGGAGCTGATCTCTTCTCCCAAGAAACAAGCAATAGGACAAAAAGACATGGCCTCAAGCACCAGGGTTGGATATTAGGAAAAATTCCTCCATGGGAAGGGTTTTCAGGCATTGGAACTGGTGAATTCACCATCTCTAGAAGGGTTTAAAAAATGTGGAGATGAGGTTCTTAGGGATATGGTTTAGTGCCAGTGTTGGGTTAACTGTTTTCCTCTATGATCTTGAGGGTTTCTTCTGACCAAAATGATTCTATGATTCTATGATTTTTCCTGTAGTAGGAGTTGTAACCTGGTAGCCTGGTAGCACTTTATCATCAATACACCCAACCCTGTAAAGATTTTTTTTAAGAGCTGGAGAGCTATTGCAAGGAGACGCATGTTTCACAACAGGATACACAGTTGGAGATGAAAGCTCTATCTACATTTATTATAAAGATATTAACCATTAGATATTAAGGTGTAATTCCTCCCAATTATCTATGACAAGGACAGGAGTTGTCATAGAAAAGCTATCAAAAGAAAGTGGAAAAATTAGGGAAAGGAGATGATGATCTATCTAAGCACTGTCCCTACAGCTAAATGCTTTACTCCTGAATTTCAAGAAATTGCACAATGACAGTTGTACAAAACAGGAAATATGAATTATTAGCTCACATTTGAAAATAATTACTAAATATATCCCATGTACAACTGCACTGAAGCCAACCAAATTACAGAAATTAGGTTAATCTGCAGTGGTCATTCATGCTTTTGGGATAGCTTGAAATCTCATTGGAAGTGTGGAAAATTAGGCTTCCACTTGTGTCACATCAGTGACAACCTCCATGGGCACTGCTTCATTCATAATAAAAAAGAAAAGAACAAAAAAAATAAGAAGGAGGAGAAGAAGGTAAAAAAGAATAAAAGGCAAAAGGCAAAAGGAAGAAGGGAAAAGGAAAAAGAAATTAGGAAAAGGAAAAAGAAAAAGGAAAAGGAAAAGGGAAAGGAAAGGGAAAAGGAAAAGGAAAAAGGAAAAAGGAAAAAAGGAAGGAGAAGAAAAAGAGATAAAGGTAGCCAGAATATTTTGAGAGGTACATTAATAGGATTTCTCTCTGAATTAATAGGAAACAACAGATTTTACTCTTCCTTCTTTTTTTCTTGATAAAGAAATTCTGATTTTCTTACTTCAACAAAAGAAAAACAAGCAAATGATAGAACATACTGACCATGGTACAGATGCTTTATTTGCAATAGGATTTGTTCTATGTCTGATGCCCCTGATTATCTCCCAGTGTATTCATTAATCTGGCAATGAATGTCCCTGCTGTTAGGTATGATACTGGAAAGAATGCTAACATTTAAATATCTCTAAATAACTTTTAAAAATTTTTCCATCCTATTTTCCAAGCATTCCTTGCCATTACTACTCTCCCTTGACTAGAAAAACAACAAGCATGCAAATAAAATCAGAGGGTGAATGTAGTTCAATGGTGACTTCCCTTGCAAAGGGAAGGATCAAGAAAATAATCTTCCTCTCATTAGAGTGACTGTTTGCAACAGGGTGAGCCTGAGTGGGGACAGTGATGGAGGGGGAGACCTGAGGCAAAGCAAGAACTGGACCAGGAGCTTCCCAGGGTTTGTCACATTTGGCTGAGGACAGAGAGATTTGGCAGGGCTACAACCAGTCCATCATCCTGCTGGGGAAAGAATGAGGCCATGAGGCTGATGAGGGAGGAAACACTGACCTTAATTTTGCTTCCAAAGATGCTATTCCTTAAGTTGATTAAAAAAAAAAAAAAACAAACAAAAGGCACAATGCTTTTTGTAAAAGTGAAATACAAAATAATATAGCATGTATAATTAAAACTGTGCTGGTCTGTATATATTAATGCACAGGCAGAGTGGAACTGTAATCTCCACGGCCTCTTTCTCCTGCAAGACAATGAAGCTCACAGGGCTCTGAGCAGCAGATGCCACGGTGAAGTTTCAGTCCTTAAACAAGGCACTTCTGAGCCTCAGTTTCCCTCATCCTGAGAAATTAAATAATACATGCTTTCTGAATCTTTCACAGTTGTTTGATATCCTCTTCTATAAAGGCCAGCTTTGCTGAAATATTTAATACCAAATATTTTCCCATCCACAGGAGAAGAGTTTTTTCAGAGAAGCCGCAACACTTGACTCTCAGCTTTGTAAAGCTCTATCAGACCTGCAAACTGCAGGAAATATTATGGAGCTAATCATGACTTCACCATTCTTGTGGATCTTGGCTTTATACAGTAAGGGTCTCTCCAGAGATGTCCCTGCTCAGGACTGGGCTTTTCCTGCAGCTCTTTTCTGTTAATCTGTGTCTTGAGTTTTGCTCTATACAAACATTTGCAATGATTTGTAAGCAATATATGCAGAGGTAGGCCCAGATGAGAATTATTATTACACTCAGACAGCTTTATGCATTGACAGACGATAAAATATACCTATATCCTGAATACTAGATATATACACTTTCTCTGTCTATAGTATTAAAATATCCTTTCTGCCATTCAAACCATAGGATCAGTTGCAATTATATTTATACCTTTTTTTTTTTTCTTTAGGCCTACCACAGTAGCGTTCAAGCTGAATCAAGATAGCTTTGTTTAGTTTTGTTGCAGACTATATTGTTTCCAAGATTGCAGGGACACTGTGGTTCAGAGCATAACTCTTCAGACCAGGAGTCTGAACAACTGCTACTGAGCAACTTCCTTGTAAACTGAGGCGAGCAGTGATTTGTAAAACTGCCTTGAGATCTGTGGCTGGGAAGTGTCAGGTAGATGCCAAGTGTGACTATAAATATAATTTGGGCAGCTAAAGGGGCTGGAGCCCAGCTCTTTCAGAAGCACATTTTTAAACTAAGGATGCTGAAAATCTCAGGCTCCCTATCTCAGTGAGAATCCTTTCAAAGCTTGCCAAATCATCTGCATTGAATTCAGTGAGATAATTCAAGAAGGAGGACTACTGTCAAAAAAGTAGGTGGCCTTGGCTGAGCTCTCTTTGGCCACTAAAATCAGGAGGACTGATATTAAGTATTACATCAAAGTTAAGGTTGTTAGAAGACTGTTTTCTTCATCTAGCAGAGATCTAGAACTTCAACCAGGATTTTGGTGTAGCAATAAAATTAAATATAAGTTACTACATAGAAAAACAGCCCAGCATTTTTTCTTTCTCTCCATCACCAGTGATTTCTGGTTGAAAAGTCCGTAATATGTGTTAGCTGCTGCAGCTCTGCTAGGATTTCTAAAACAAGTCGCTGCAACCCATTGTGAAATCTATTCCCCATTCTTAAGGTTCAATGACCAGTGGGTCAGTGCTGTTAATATGAATTTCTATGTTGATGCAGCCTAAGTGTTAAATGACAAGGGTGACAGCATTCCTAATTTATGCAGAAGCTGAAAAGAGAGCTAACCCATAATTTTGTTATGTTTTCAGGGCTTGACTTTTGTTCTAAATGTCAACAGGGTGTGCAAATGCCACGCAAGCCTCCCTTAGGACTTGGCTCAAGTTCACATGCAGATACTTCTGAGGATGACTTGGATTCATGAACTGAAGAAACTCAGCTTAAATATAGGAAGGGAAAAACAGCCTTGATAGATAAAGTAAAAACACTGTATAAACTCCTGAGGATTTCTATGTAGTTGTACATATATATATATATACGTATATATATATATATACACATATATATGTAATTGTATATATATATGCACACAAATGTACCCAAACACACTTACACACACTTGCATACTATGCACACAGGATTACAAGATAAACTAATTTACCAGTCTTAAACAGCCCTGAAGTATGAAGTCTAAATTGTAATTTTCCAGTTTGCCTCATTGGATTATCTTTCTAGCTGATTTACCTGGTTTTTCCCCACTCCCCTTTCAATAACATTTAAAATAAAAGTAGATGTTGAATACATCTTAGAATGATAGTCCCAGATTCTATGTCTTCAAAAGAAATAGTGTATATACACTGGGACTGGAAACTCCTCCAGACTAGTACAACAATGCACCTGAGCCTTTTTCTGCATGGAAATGCTTACAGATGTGAAATACCCAATGACACAAAAGTTCCTGTGTAGATCCCTCTGGGGCATGGCAGCGCTCAATTGCTTGGCAGGGCTGAATGGAAAACTCTGTGCAAAAAGCTGTCCTTGCACTTGTTCATGCAAATAGAGGGCTTGTGTAGATCTTCACTGTGTGAAGATCTGGAAGGCAGAGCCTGTTCTCGACCAAGATATAGGGTATTCTAGAAGTTATTGTTTCCTGAATGTATGGAGGCTGTGAAAAGGTTTGAAGAAGAGATATTCTTGAAAGAGGACCTCTCTGAATATTTATGTTCTTTTGGTAGCATTTTCAGATAAATTTCCTTGGTGGGGAGAGCCTGGTAAAAATAGAGTGAGAGGGTAATATTGGCTGAGAAATAGTAGCAATAGTCTATGAATCAGTCAAACATAAGGATGAAGAACCTTAAAGGGATGGGAAGGTCTGTGAACTTCATAGGAGGAAAGTATTTGGTATGTTACCAAAAAAAACCAAAAAACAAAAAACAAAAAAAGGTTTAGTGGAAGGTTAAAGGGGACAGTGCTTTGTGCCTCTTTTCTCATGAGACCCCATCTATGTTACTGTGTCAAGCTCTGGGGACCCCAGCATAAGAGAGACATGGACCTGTGTGAGAGGGTCCAGAAAAGGGACATGAAAATGGTCAGAAGGCTGGAGCACCTCTCCTGTGAAGAAAAGTTGAGAGAGCCAGGATTGTTTAGCCTGGAGAAGAGAAGGCTCTGGAGGGACCTTATTGTGGCCTTTCCGTACTTAAATGGGGCTTTTAAGAAAGATGGAGAGAGACTTTTTATCAGGGTCCGTAGTCACAGGACAAGGAAAAAACATTTTCAAACTAAAATAAGGTAAATTTAGACTAGACTTGTGGATTAGGTTTTTTTATTACCAGGGTGGTGAGGCACTGTATCAGGCTGCCCAGGGCAGCTGTGGATGTCCCATTCTTGGAAGATTCATGGCCAGGCTGGATGGGGCTTTGAGCAACCTGGTCAGGGTAAAGAGGTCCCTGGCCATGGCAGGGGTGTTGGACCTGTATGATCTTTAAAGGTCCCTTCCATCCAAACCATTCTATGTTTCTATGAAAGATTTAGGACGCAAACTGGGCAGTAGCAATTCTTCTGTTGGAACAGAACACAGTATTTCTCTTGCAGGCTAATTTTTAGTTTCCCTTCATTCCATCATACAGAAACAAAATGTAACATTCAAGACATAAAAATATTCCACCTATTCCTGTTGAGTTTGAATCATAAAACTTTTCTTTTCCCCGAACATAGGTAGTAATTGTTTCTTTGTCATTTTTCTTCTGTTACTGGACTGTTGTTATAGGAAATTATATGGATCAGGCACTTTGTTTCATAGAAAACAAGCAGGTTACCAGCATTTAGGAATCTGCTAATCTGCTAGTCTAAAATAATTTGCACTTACACCTATCTCTTCTCATAGGTAGTA
This sequence comes from Columba livia, assembly GCF_036013475.1. Taxonomy (NCBI): domain Eukaryota; kingdom Metazoa; phylum Chordata; class Aves; order Columbiformes; family Columbidae; genus Columba; species Columba livia. Next base: position 5,938,073 of record NC_088602.1, read on the forward strand.
AGTTGGTTGATTTACTGCATTAAGAATGAAAAAACAAAAACAACAACAAACCCAACCAATGAACCAAACAAACAAAACCACAAGTGTTTTGGCTGAACCCAAATTCCTAATACCAGGACTGGTCTTTGTCCCAGAAATAAACATTTATGCATTGCATGAGTAGTAGTCAATGACATGACATTAGGCTAAACATGCACAAAGTGCATATTTTTGAGGACAGTTGCCTCACGTTGTCAAAATGAAACCAAAGATGGACAGATAGTTTGTACTACCGGCTTTCTCCATCCAATTCCTCTTTACTTTTGGGTGTACAAAAGATGAAGTTTCCTTGGACTTCATCTGCATCTAAATTTACAAGAGAAGTGTATGTGAACAAAGCATAGGACATCTTGTTTTTCATGGAAGTTGAGATAATTAAAATTCAATTTAATCTGTGATATCTGACCTTCATAGCAAACTTCCTGGTATCTCAGTTTGTTTGGTTGTTTTGACTTGTCATCGCCTCTCTGCCAGATTGAAATACTATATATAGAGAGAATAATTTTAAAAAATAATGAGTCCACACACACAAAAAAAACCCTCCTTTTCTAATTGTGATCTTGGACATAAAACATCATCTATGTTCCTGAAAACTACACCTTACCATCCAAACACCACCACCATCGCCACGTAGCTTCATCTCATCTAATGTTCAGCTTTCATGAGAAACACTTCTTATCCCCTTATCATACAGTAGTGAGCATGTAGACTTATGTAGTCAACATCAATACCAATCTTTTTTGTCACTGTACAAAGGGAGGTACAGAGTTATAAAGCTGCTGGCAATTACCTTTCCTTACTGACTGAACATCACTTGAACATGTGATATGCATTGCAGCATGCAGAATGTTTGACATCCCCAATCTTTCCTTGTCAAAGCAGGAGCGGTACCTGATCCCACAGCTACAATGGCTTCATTCCTTGAAAAAATCTGCTAGCAGCTATTAATATTATGCTTTTCAGATTTATTCTATAACACGGTTTCAAAGTTGTCTGTTGAACATCAGTATCAAAGATGAAGCTGATTTAATTTCTATATTTTGGGCTTTTGAGTTAAATATAAATTTTTGAAACGTCTTTCTGAGGCTTCCCGTACTAATGAGTGTTTTAAGAAACAAACGTTGAGTGTCACCAAAAAAGTTGTTTTGCATTTCTGTTTCATTTCCTGTCATTTTGTAAACCCTTCAAAAATCAACCATTCCAAATAGTAAACAGATGTTCTGATAATAATTAACAAACATTTCTGCAAGTAGGAGAACTAATAGAGCCTTCAAACCCACAGGTTTCTGCTCTACTTTATCTACAGTTTCCCTCCACCACAAGAGTCTCGTTTATTTTCCTTCTTTCTCAATTTCCCTGTGATCTCAGCTCCCACTTCCAAAGCCTGCAGATATCCTGTAGATAATAATTTCCCCTCCGTGCCTCCAGGCTCTTTTCTAATTCCAGCAATTACTACCTGACAAAAGGCACTGCATGCTGTGTCTGGTTCCAAAATATACATGTGATAACTGGCTGGTCACTACATATAGGCTGATCGTGCAGAGCCAGACCCAGTAGAAGAAAAAATCTTATCATAGACTTTCTATGCTGAGGGTTGCTCCCACATTTGGAGGGCTTTAATTTCAGCCTTTTCCTCCCACTGTCCCATGAATTTTCATGAAATGTATCAGTACTTCATTATATTTTCTTGGAGAGTTGTAGTCCTTGTCTAACATGATTAATTCAACAATCATTTCAGCTTTTAGTAAGGGGACTGATCAACAGATGGACAGACAGAACAACTGCATACGGCTTCAGGAACCCGGAGTGACAATTAGACTGTCAGGAAGCTTGTGCTCTAAGGAGATCAGGAGACTTGATAACTATTCATGAATTCTACTTCATGACATCATCTTATCAGAGGGATAAATATTATTGTCCTTAATTTATAAATGGATCACCAGAAGCATGAGGAGCTTAGGAGACTTCTCAAGATCCTAGACCAAGTCTGTGTCAGGGACAGGGATATTTTTTTGACTGGCCTGTCCTGTAACCTGAAAGCCACTGCACTTAATTGGGTGTTTAGTAAAGGTGTGGCATTGCCATGAAGTAGGACCAGGAATAAAGGTGCAAACCATGGAGAACTTTATGGAACAGCTGGAATGTTCTTACTTATTGGATCCTTGACCTATCCCTCTCACAGACAGCAATAACTGTGACCTGACTCACAGTTCCCGCACGGGCAGAAGGGCAGAAGGGTATAAGGGACACAGATGGCACTTACAGACTCACTAGGTTTTTAAAGGTTACATTTTTAACTTCTGACATCCATCTTGTGAGCCCTTGGCTCCTTACATTTGCCTTGTATGTTCTCAGCAGCTTGTCCTCAGATTCTGCCAGGGGCTTACGTCTCAGTTCTTTTCTTTCCTTGGGGCTTCTCCGCCATTGATACTGGCAGTGTCCAGCTTTCTCCTGTGACTATGTTTGCTACTGAGACAGCCTTTGCAACACCTCCTCAGATCCTCTTAATCAAGCCTTTTCTGTTAGGGCTTTCCTTTCCTTGAAGCAGATGACAGCCCCCTACTGCCAGACACCCCCATGGGACATGAGACTTGGATGAGAAGGGAGTAAACCTCAGGAGCCCTGATATGAAATTCTCTCTCTCAGTGAAATCAACAGCAAAAATTTTGTTCCTCAGTTCTTTCCATAATCCCATGATTCTCGTCGCCTGGAATTGCACCCCTTGTTCTGAAAAGCCTAGGTCTCAGCTGAGTTTCCCTGGATTTATTGCACATTTTGTTCACCACAACTATCTAAAAATTCCTTAAACTCTTCGGGTATTACCCTATCCCCCAGTCTCTATCTCCTGATTTGGTTTGCTGACCTCCTCACACACATCATAAAGAAAGGTTAGAGATGTTTACCAAGGAAAACTCTGTCCTTCAGACTCAGCTTTGTTTTCCCAGACTGAATGGCTCTTAGACCCCTGGGAGTTTGTATGATTAAGGACTCAATGAACCCCATGAAAGACTCTGTGATTTGCACAGCAATCGGTATTTTAAACCACAGTGCTTAGATCTTCCTACACCTCACAATACGAAACATGTTTACACTTATGAGGCTAATTATTTTTAATCAAATTAAGTGGCTGCTAGGTTTTCCCTATTATTATGTCCTGCAAAAAGATAGCCTTGGGACTATCTCAGGTCATTTAAACAGGCCACAAATATTTCAAAAGTGTTTTTTCTTCATTCCTCAAATGCAGGTTTGCCTACTGGAAATAAAAAAAAAAATAAAAAAGGGAATGTGACATTTTTTTAAAGGCAGAAGGGAAGCAAAATGGTAACTGTTTCCTCAACTTAAAAAATAGTATTTAAACATATTCTTGCCTTTTTGTTTGAAATAAATAATCAGACAAGCCTTGACTGTCACTATAGCCATGTATGCACATACGGTCCTGATCTCAACTGATGTCTCTAAGTGTTAATGCAATGCAGGACTCCGCAATCAAAACTTTGCAGTCAGCTGTGCTAAGTCAATCATTTTGTGCAAAAATAAAAGCTTTGAGAGTCCCATGACAAGTAAATAAATAGATAAATAAGGAGCAACCCCGCCATATTTCAGACCAAGTTGTTTCAGACAGGAACCAGAATTTAGTAATGGTATGAATAGCAGCTCTCCGTTCTTCTTTCTAAAAGCTCCCCTTGAAATTGCTGCTTTCCTGCACTTTGCATTTTATTACTGGAGCACAGCAACAATGTACTAAAAATAAAACATATTTTCACCCAACCATCTTGCCACTTGAGGATTCTAGCCATTTATGAGATATGATAATCTCCTAACTACTTTTCTCAATTAAAGAGCAAGCACTCTACTCCTCGGTTAACAGGATTTAGCTCACAGAGCTGGCTGAGGCTGAACCAGGAGTCTGCCACATCCAATCCACTTCAGGATTTTCTAGAACAGCAATTCTCAAATGCCTCAGGGCAGCTAGATTTGGCTATCAGGAGCTTTGTGCACATCCATTGTACTTCCAGATAATCCACATTATAGCACTTTGACAATCAACCATGGTCACTGTAAATTTGCATGAGACCTCGTGCTTAACACAATCAGTGGCCTGCAATTTTTTATAAAATCCTCTTTTTCCGTCCTTCATGTGAAAATATTAGCTTGTAAAAACTGGCACCAGTCACAAAGAACTCATCAGCTTCAGCCTAAAGATTTATCAGAAAAAAGCTTTCTGGCTGCAGTTACATAGTTGTGAAGCACAAAGTCACTCACCCCAAAAGACCTGGCTGCTTGGTGACCAGAGAGGTCCTCTTGCAGCTGTAGAAATAATGAAATATTCATTCGGCCAGAAAAGAGACAAACTCTTTAGTCTCGTGGTTAAAAACTAATTTAGGATGTAAGAAATCTGCACATCGAAGTCCTTGCTCTAATAAACATGTATTTATTCACAAAAAGGGTTTGGGCACCAGAGGATGAGGAAGAGACTCAGCTCAGGGAAACCCAGGAGGATCTTGATGTCCAAAGCAGCTTTTCTGAAAATCAAATCACTGCTAATGGCACAGCACCTACTCACTCCTTTCCTCCCTCTTCTTAAGAGGGTTTGGTACGACTTCAGTATGAACAGTTTTTTAAATCCTGACATTTTTTTGTGGGGACAGGAAAACCGTTTCCCACCCAACTCTACATGGCATCCATGACCACAGAAGCAGGCGCTCAAATACCAACGGTGCCTGTAAAGCACAAATTGAACTTTGCTAAGCAAAATTAAACCAATTAATCATAGGCCGAAACTTCAGAAAATAAACCAAACCAAAACAGAAGTCTTACAGTGTGTTGTGAAAGATGCCAACTTCTGGGATTTTCAGGAGTCTCACAGGACCAGTGTGTTACTCTGCTTCTGCAACAGCTATGTCAAAACCAGAACTTAAACAGGGTCAATAGCATTATGTTTTAGAGGGTCAAACCTGTCCCAGATACATGCAAATTAACTCAAAGTCAAGGTTCTTTTGCTTTGCAGAAGTCGTTTAGCAAAGCAGGGCTAGCAATTCCCTGAGGATGGTTTGTTTTGCAGTTTTCCAGGTCCTTCTGTTCCCAGTCTTCTATTGTAGATAGGTATTTTCACAGACATCTCCTGCCTGCCCCTTCTCTTTTACTCATGATGAGAACTATCACACATACACAAATATTCAAAGATATGACAGACATACATGTGAGGAAATATTCAGACATTCCCAACTTTAATTGCCTTTAAATGAGTCTTCCCTGACTTTCAACAGTTTATCCCTTTCTACTGACTGTAGCAAGAGCCTCAGTGGTTATTCTTGCAGGTATAAATATTCTCCTTAAAAAAGTCTTGGCTTTTTCAGACCAGACAGATGGATTGTGTATGGACCCGGGGAGACAAATGTTCTTCCAGCAATGCCAGTTGTATAGGTGGTGGCAAGCCAGGTTGGCTTGAGTAAGGTGGAATTCACACTGTTGCTCTTGTGATAGGTAGCACTGGGGATTCCTGCCTGTTAACATGCTGCAAAAGATTGCATATGTGTTTTCTGGCAAAAAGATCTCCATGCCATAATGTATTTGCCAGGAGATTCTCTTACTGCCCAGCTCAAATAGTTCTGGATTTCAACAGAGTTTTGCTGTTCCATGATGTGGAGGTATTCACCTTTACGATCCTTCCTACCCCTCCACCAACCTCCCCCCCATATCTTGCTACTTAGAGAGATAAATAACCTTTATAATTAAAGAACAGATCAAGCGATTTGGTTCAAATCAGCAGAGTACACCATGTTGTAAAAAAAAAAAAGGGAAAAAAAAAATCTTAATTTATGAGTTTTGGCTTCTTGTCAGGTTTAGGGCCATGATTGCCAAGTATCTCATGAAGGATGGTTTGGACATTATTCAGGGATCCTCCTGAAAGCAGCATGGACTAGAAAACACATTCCACATCCTAGCCAGTTTTGCAAACTCAGGATGTGTTAGATGAGCCTTTCCTCTCTGAGATAAATCCAATTGGCAATTATTCCAAGATACATTTTATCCTGGCAGCAGCAGTAATGGTTTCAAGTACCTGAGGATTTAAGGGACTTGCAGTTTGGTCCAGACTTAAGTCAAGTTTTACTTGTTTGGGAGGGTACTGCTTCTTTATTCTGTCCATAACCAGTAATACTTGTCTCTTTTGTAAAGGGCTTGGAAACAACCAAGTGAAAAATACAGTGTATTATGTAACTTTTAATAATTCTTTTGAACTCCATGTCTTGGGTTGTTCTAAACTCAGTAGATACAATCTATGGTGTGATAGAACAATGATCTGGAAGGGGCCTTGAGAAGCCATCTAATACATCCTATCTGAGTCATGCCTATGCCATTCCACATAGATGCATGTTTACCTCTTTAGGAAAATTAATCCATGCTTATCTACACTTAGCTGCGTAAAGCTTTATTAAACTAGATCTTTTCATCTGGATAGTTGCTTTGTATCATTTGTGGTGATCATGTACTGTATGTATTCATGTCCTTTTTTGCAGCAGTATTTTCATACCATGAACTGTAAGACCATTCCACAGTCTTCACTTCTCTTGGATGAACAAATCCTACTTCTTCAACCTTCTTTCTGTGGACAAATTTTGTGGTCCCAGATAATTTAAATTTCCTTTCACTGGATATTTTTGCTGCTCATACAAATATATGGTGTTCCCAAGCAGCCATGATACCTCTGCTAAGGTATTGATCAGGAGTAACTGATGCACCTGACATGCACGTCTATCTGGTTACACATCCCAATATGATTTTTTTTTTTCATTGTAATATATTGATGCATGTTTAGGCCTAAACTTGCTATGATCTTCAGACACAGATAGGCAGAACCACTTCATGTAATAGTACAGCTGGTTGCTTCCCAGTTGGCTTTTCACACTTACCTTTCTTATTTCAGAGTATCTAAGAAGATCAATTTGAATTCTACAAATCTATCACTTTTTCTACATGTTTGCAAGCTCTCCTTGCTTGGTGTGATCTGCAAGACTAGGAAAGGGGGTTTATTCCATCCTCCCAGTTATGGATGAAATATCTAACAGAATCAGACCAAGATCCAGTCCTCACGTGGAAACTCTTTTCACTGACAGAAAATGGTTCTAGCACACTCACTTCTACTGCAGTTTCATCCAAGCCTAGCTTTGTTAACAGATTGATGTCTCAGAGACTTTCAAAAGCATTACTGAAGTCTAGGAATAAGGTTTACACTGGGAATTTACGGTCCCACAATTATCAAAGATAAGTATTAACAGAGCACTTCTTCTGATTTCTTAAATATTCTATGAGGAACTACATCAGACTCTGATGATTTGAAAACATCTAATTGGTCCAAATAATTTCTTACAAGAGTTTCCTTGTTTCACTCCTTCAGCCCTGAAATTAATTTTATTAGTCCTTTAAATCACAGCTAATCTTTCTAGGGAAGACTAAAGCAAAAAGGTATTTGATGCTTCGGCCCCATCATCAGTTATTTTCTTTCTCTGTACACTGAGTAGTGGTCCTGCACTTACATTTCGTTTAGTGACAAAACTGCGTTAGGCAGCTCCCAGCCCCTCCTGCTCCTTTCCCTTTGCCATCCCTCTTTCTCTTGCATTACGACTCATTTGTGCCAGTACGACAGTTTGCAGGACCACATGGTGAACAAATTAACCGATTCAAGTTAAAAATAAACATGTTTTGCTGGGTTATTTCTTCATGCTCTTCCCTTCCTCTTATTATTATTACTAATGCACCTACCCAATATGCTTTTATATTGCTGTAAATCCTTTGCATAACATTTTGTCCTTTCTGATTTTGTCTCTATGTGCTTGTACTTTCCCACTGATTTGACCTACCTTTCACTTTCCCTGTAATTTTTTTCCTAAATTTTGTAGGATGGAGATGATCATACATCAGACAAGTTCTTATTAACCTTCCCACACCTTCATATGACAATTTGAGCTCCAGTGTTGTCTCAATCAGCTTTTTGGAACTCTTTCCCCTTAGATTTTATTCCCATGAGATCTCCTCTACCAATTAGATGGATTTATTGATGTCTCCTTTCTTAAATCTTCTTTGCTTTTTACTTTCTGGTTCTCTCTTTCTTATCTTCCCAGGAGTCAGGGTATTCACCTTCTTCTCATTGTCTTCCTATTTTATTTCCTCAACCAATGCATATCTGTTGGAAAGAAAACCTACAAGAGCCTTTTCTGACATCCACCATCCCACTTTTGGGGGATAGAAGGCAGGTCCCAGAGCAACCCAAGAATTTGCTATTCCTGCTGTGTTTCTCTCCTCACTGGTATTTGGTGTCAATGTTCCCCACTGACAACATCTCCCCAGGTCTGAAATAGTCCAGTATCTGTTCAAGACATCTGTCTCACTTTCCTGCTTTGATGGTCACCACAATTCCAACCCACTGCTGTGTTGGCTTCCTTTCTATTTCAGCAGGATGGTTTCAGCAAGTCCATCTCACACTGTATTCTGGCTGTCAGAGCCAATGTTATGTCCCTGATCCATAAACCATGTCTTCTCTCTTTTTTTCTGCTGTCCTCTCTGAACAAGCTGTACCTTTTTACATCAATATTCTGGTCATGTGAATCAGTCTAGCAAACCTCTGCTAAGCCAATTAAGACATAATTCTAATTAAGTATTAAGATTCCCAGTTCTTTTGGCTTATTCTCCATACATCTTACATTAGGGTATAACCATTTAAAATGTTCAGAATATTGACCCAGTGGCTTTCTTTTCATTGCCCCTTTGTCTCTTTTTGTTTACACTCTCCTATTTCTGACAAATTTTCTGACAAATTTAGGTTCATCTGTATCACCCACATTTATAACTTGTAAGCAAAGTATGGAGGTCATACATATCACCATTGAAGTAAATAGTAGTGCTCAAATAGTGTACTATTAAAATATCAAAACATTCTTAAGCTCTTGAATTTTGCAAAGGAAGATATTTTCTGTGAAACAGCAGCACAGCTACCAGATGTGTTGATAATGTTAACACAAGAATGAGAGAGAAGAATATGTATTAGTCAGTGGAAAAAAAAAAAATAAATCCACAAATAAAAATCAAAAAGACTAGGAAAGAGTCATATAGATGATTTCTCATTAATAGAGAATTTTTCCAAGTCATGTTAGGCCATCTCCACACCTTATCCCCACCCCAGGCTATCACAACACTAGGTATTACTTTATTCGGGAATAGTGTGTGGGGGTTATTGTGTGTGTGTGTCTCAGAGAATATGTTTAGAAATTGTCTTGAATAGCCAGATTCCAAAGGACTTCAGACTGCTGACAAAGCAGTCCCTCCTTAGATTTCCTGCATTAAATATAGAAGACTTCCATTGTTTTCTTTCATGCAAATCAGCACCTGTACTTAATGCATGTACATACTCAGGCACACAGACATGCAGCCAGCAGACCAGCTATAGCTTCCTGAAAGTTGCAGTGAGACAAAAGAAGAAAAAAGATGACATATTCAACTATAAAAAATGGCCACATTACAGTGCAGCTGTAATAACAAATGATAATATTTTACTTAGCATTTCCATAGCACTTTCCATCCATCATGGACTTGTACTTCGGCAGCAGCTTTCTGTGCATCCATGTTTTTTCTTGCTGGTATTCTCCAGTGCAGGAAAGTACTATGCCTTTAATCCTGATCATTTTAATTGTCCTTTGGTCTCCTGAAGCATGTGGTATTGGTTATTATTAAATAAGGTACTACCAGGCCAAATTTTATCCTGCAGAAGTACCATTAATATGAAGCAGGCTATAAAATATAGCTTAGAATAAATGTATCAGTAATGTAGGCTTCAGTTCCTCTATGTTGCAGGTCTCCACTTAATTAGATAGGATGTCATTATGCCCATTTTACGTATGCAAAACAGAGAGGAAGTCCCAAAGAAGTAGTGACAGTGACCTCAGTTTGTGAGTAGTCAGTCTGTGAAATTTTGAGGCTGATGATCTTCACATTTAACGAGAAAGACCTAGTAACATTACACTATGCAGTCAAAAAATAAACATAGAAGACTGGAATTGCGCAAAACCAATTAGTTGTAGAGGAACATAGTAATTATGAGTGTAAAAGCTTTGTTTGCCAGTCAATATAGACAGGTAGCTCCAATGGGAGATTGGGATCTTATGGATCCATCAGCTACAGAATAACCCTGAGACTCTAAAATCAGGCTGCTCGATCAAACACCTGAAGTTAAGCAGGGTGGATCCAGCCTTACATGACTCATGCAGACATGGTGGCAAAGCCAGGACTAAAAACAGCCTCTTGGCTCCCTGCCCACCATTGTAATGATCATACCATGTTTCCAGCAGAGCAAAGCCTGCATGAGAGACCTGTGCACCAATTACTTGCAGCACTTTTCAAACCACTGCCAAACCCAGACACTCGATTTACTATGCACCATCCCTTCCGATAAGCATCCACCTTAGAGTCCTAATTGCAAATGTCATTTAAAAATGGTTTCAAATAAACAGCAGAGAAATAAGCAGCCTCAAGGGGTGAGAGGTCTTAAATCATGGTCACCATCATGTGAAAGTGGATGGCTCATCTCCCATACCAGTACCCAAGTACTGCAGGACTAATAAAATCAGGCCTGCTCACAGCAGATGCAAGCATATCTTTTAGCCCACTCTCTGTGATAATAGATGTAGGAACGTTTTGACTACCGCCTCATGTTTACTGTGGGTGTTAGCTGAGACATTTCCATGTAAATAAAACATTTATCAAGCTCACAAAAACGTCTGTGGAGCAATTATTGCATAAGAATGGTGAGCACTGGAGAAGCAAGCTCATTCATTCATTCCATATACCTGCTTAGGCTTGTTGCAAAGGAGGATGCTGCTTTCATGGATGTTGGAATTAGGTCAGGTCTCCTGTGCAGAAGCCGTGTGGGCCAAGGAATAAGGCTTGGCATCAGGAGACCTGGTTTCTATTTGCATAGCTTCTGCTGAGTTACTATATGGCCTTGAGCAACTCACTTTGCTGCACCAAGATGCTGTTTCCCACCCATCTGTAAAATGGGGTTAATGATACTTATTAGCTTTTGTAAAGTGCTTTTGTGATGTAGGGGTGAAAATTATGGTGACTGCTAATCATTTTCACTCTCTCCATGGAGAGAAGCTCCTTTACTTCCAGGAGTGTAAACCCAAACACATTTTCCTGTTGGTTGCAGTGTTTGAGTTTTCATTTGCATTGATGGTAGCACAGTTTCCTAAAATTTTTCATAAATACAATGTGCAACATTTGGGATTGAGTCTCTCTGGGACTGGGTACCATACAGCCTCACAGCAATGATGGGCAGCACAATAGCTTACATTAAAGATATGTCAAAACGGAGTGGTGAAAAACAAGTGGTATCCACAGAAACTGAGGGCAATAAAAAGCTGAGTTGCCTCACCAAGGTCAGATGTTTCAGAAGGTACGATGAAGCTCATGTGTCCTGGTCTCCAGGTTAGAGAATCAGCCACAAGAACTTCTTTCCTGACTGCTATAGCGTCCTTCTGGATTAATAATAGACATTACCAGGACACTTTTCTTCATGGTTAAGCTTTCATTTTCAGAGTATTCACACTCCCCAAATAACTGTTTTTCCTACAGAATGATCACTGATAACATGAAGCAGTGGGGTAAGTATCTGAAGTTTCTGAGTTACTGGAAAAGAAGGACTTCAGAAACCTTGCCTTATTAGCACATTAATTGCAGCTGTCACAGACAGCAATTATTTGCTCAATTTTCCTCAAGTTCATAATTTTCTTAAAAAACAAAACCAAACCCAAAACCGCAGCAATGAATATTCAGAGTATCCTGGCACCTGAAATCCTGTTCTCATTTTGCAGCTGGCTGTGGCTTCCTCCTGTCTGAATACCTTGCACACCTTTCAGGCATGTATGATTGACAGCTGTCCTGCATGCATAGCAAAACAAAGTTTAATCCTCCATATCACAGACGAATGTACTTTGACAGCTTCAGTGCTGAGCAGCACACCATGCCATCCACCTAGAAGAGGTGTCCTCTAGAGCAAACACCAACTTGTCTCAACTTCAGTGGACTTTTGAGGTTCATCTGAAGCCATCTGGGTGATGAAAACCATCAATAGCTATTGGTCTTGCAGCAGCGGAGGAAATATTACCAGTAGCTCCTGTGATTATGCTTCTTCTTTAGCTGTATCAACTGAAAAAGCTCAGGAAAGCATGTTCCTCACCTTTAGTGTTTCACTAACTCCAGCTCTCTAATTTCTCACACACTCCATCAAGAGTGGCCAGTGCAGTCCAGGAGAATTACAGCGTCACTAGGAAATGGGCAGTTCCTTCAGACCAGAGGGACCTCAGTTCTGAAAACCATTCTTAGGAGCCTAAATGTGTTTTTTAAACTCCATAAAACACTCTTGATGTATGTATGTGTGTGTATATCTATATTATATGTATATGAATGAGCAATATTACAGCCTTTAGGCTGAGAAATAGCAAGTTGGGGAGATGATGGATTAGGCTGTAAACAGTCTGTAGGGAGGGATGAATACACAACTGGTTTTGGGGTGCTGAGGAAGCCATGTCCCCTTTCATCAGGCCCTACAAGTGCAGGCAATATCAACTGAATAACGCTGAGCCAGTGCATTATATGCAAAATCAATTTGTTACGATGGAATATTTAATATCATTATTTAGATTAGTACATTTTATCACCAGATGGTGCTTTTATGACCATCTAATGTAACTTTTTGTACATATCACCTAGCAATTTTTGTAGTTTCATAACTAATAGCATAACTTTTAAAGAGACATCACATCTTGATTTAGAGCTTTCAAGTAATGGAAAATCTAACACCTCCATTATAAATTCTTCCCAAGGTTCATTACTCTTGCTGCTAAAATTTCCACCTTATCTTTAGTTTGAATCTGTCTGGCTTTGACTTTCAGTCACTGGATCTTGTTATACCTTTGTCTGAGAGATGAAAGAGCCCTATCCTATTGAAAACTGTCTTCCTGTATAAGTACTTACACAGTGTCAGCAAGTCTCCTCTTAACCTTCTTTCCAACCAGCTAAATGCACTCAGTGTCAAAATTGTTCTTTCTTGGGGTGGGAAGATTGATGGTACCCAACACGGGCAAGTACCTGCTCCTACTTGCCTGAGCATCCCTCTGTAATCAGAGGAAGCTTCTCCAGAAGGCAGTTTAACCAACCTCGAATGTGAATATGCCCTGAAGGTGTCTGTCTGTCTCCAGTAACTATTTAACTATTTCAGGGAAACTATGACCTTCCCTTGGATGCTTCATTTAAGCGACTGAAATTTAGGGAGATTTCCAGCTTTTAAATAATCTTTTCTCTCTTTCTAAAATCCCTTCCAATTTCTCAACAACTTTTCAGAAGGATAGCCGTAAGAAATGGAGACACATGTCAGCCTCAGCTTCCCTCAGTCTCCCAATATATGGTTAGCAATGCCTCCATCATCCTGTTCAACTTGCCTGCATTTGACCAAGAGCAAAATTAGCCTTGTCTCTTAGCCATTAGCTCCCCATTCACAGTTCATATTCAGCACATTGTCTGCAATGACCTTTCCGTATTTTTTCAGAGCTTTTGCTTTCCCTGAATACAGGCCTACATCCCCTAAGGCTCAGAGATACAGAATTTTCAATTTGGGGTTATATTAAAATAGATTTGTAGTGTACTTGGAGCTGCCAATCAGGATCAGGACCTCACCACGCAAACATGCAGTGAGAGACAGTCCCTGCCCTGAAGTATTTACACTCTAAATTAGACAAGACAGACAGTAGTAGTGTATGGGGGTGGCTAAATGGGAACACTGGAAAGTGAAGGCCACAAAGAGATTTGAGGTTTTCCAGACTTTCCCACCACTACTAACTTATCAAAGTGTTGTATGAGACTTGTTTCACTGATACCCACTGTACGACTCCATCTCAGCATCCTTCTTGCTGCAACCCCACATAGCTGCAGGTGCATACCTGTATCCAACAGCAGGTTAAACATATTTCAGCAGAAGCCCACGTTGGATGGGCTCTGTGCTGCAGGAGGCTTCAGGGACTGGAGCATAGCTGAGATAAAACCAAATCTTCTCCCAGGCACAGACGTAGTTCATGGTTGTGGTCAAGACCAAACTAGGGTTCAGTAATCCCCAATAACTATGTCTAGCTCTCCAGTGTCTGGGGTTCTTTGCTGCTAGTGTTCCACAGGATGAGAAACCAGGTCAATGTAAGTTTATCTTTGAGGAGCAAAGCAAATGTTCGACATGAAGTTCTGCACATTTCCTTTGCCATCACTAGAGCTGGTGAACGCTTCTTCTCACACTCTCCTGGGTGGCCACACAGGTTTTTTGAGACTCTTTCACTCCAGCTCTTTGCAACAGGAAGAAGCATTTTGAAATGAATTTTAGAGATCTAATTTAACTTTAAATATTTTTGAGTATTTTTAAGCTATCTCTGTCAGCACAGACTTTCTAGCTGAATAGTTTGCAGCCCTGCAGCAAGAGGTGCAGACACAGGACAACTGCTGGGAATGGGAGGGTGTCATGTGGAGCACTTGCTTCCATGAGTTTTTGAGCTGTCCTCTTGCTTTGGGCAGCTATGCAACTTGGAGATATATGAACAAACTGGAGGTTGGATTTACATGATGTAGTTTTCCATAGGTCCATTCTTCTTCAATAGAAGTCCATATATTTTTTTTAAACTTCTTTTTTTTTTTTTTTTCTTTACCAGGTATCAGCCTTGGTTTTAATCTTACTTTTTCTGTCTCTTTTCATTCCTATGTACATTGGTGTGCTAAGAAAACAAAACAAAACAAAGGAAAACAAAACAAAACAGGTTTGGCAATCAATGCCAGTCACTGAATGAGAAGTATGTACTTTATTGGGAGGAAAATAATTTAATAAAGGTGTTTAAACACACTGTAAAATAATTTCTAGAAAATAACATACAGCATTTGGAAACGGATTCTCTATGGCGAGAGACTGCAAGATGCTGAGCAAATTCACTTCTCATGCATGTCAGTGGGAGCCGAAAACAATCAGAGCTTAACGTTGCATTAACTGAAGTCAAGAGCAATAATCCAAGGCATTCAGCACAATCTAGCAGATATTCAGACCCAGTGCTACTGGTGACTGCATATTGCTCTGGTTTATAAAAATACATGGCCTGCCCCAGAAAATTCACCTCTACCCCAAATGAGTCCTTTCCTTTCAATGCTCCTAGCACTGTCTAGATTTGCAACATGGCATTGAGGCAAATTGGCTAAGTATTTTCAAAACTGGTCTACAGAGTAAAGCCAGACTTTCTACTGTAACGATTATTCTTAGTTTTTCCAGGTTGGGGTCAGGAACTATGTTGATCTTGACCCACATGCCACCATCAAAGCCCTAAGGCTGAAATGCAAAAATGGGGAAAAGCCAAACCAGAAAGAAGTAAAGCAAAAAACAGTAATCATACGGGGCTGGGCTTGATGG
Organism: Columba livia; assembly: GCF_036013475.1. Classification (NCBI taxonomy): domain Eukaryota; kingdom Metazoa; phylum Chordata; class Aves; order Columbiformes; family Columbidae; genus Columba; species Columba livia. The sequence continues at coordinate 5,953,593 of NC_088602.1, forward strand.
TGCAAAAAGCAAACAGGGCCTGGCAAGGCAGATAGGGTAAATCTGGGCCAAAGTATTTGGTATCATGTTTTGAGACACCAGGCACTGCAAGGGAAAATGGGAACTAACACTTCTACCTTGCCTTTCAGAAAGATATAAATATCAGTTAATTAACTTTCCTCAAGGACAAGGGGACAAAACTGCTGAACACCTCAGAAAAGAACACAGGCATTAATTTCTTTCCTTCTAGTCAATAAGCCACAAAAAAAAGGTGAAAATTATATATATATATGTGCATAATATGTTTATTATAATTAATACAAAAAAAGAAAGTAAAATCATAAAGAAAAAAATACTCTAGTACTCTTCACCTACAGTTCTGAATGAAATAAGGAGTCAAAAATCTAAATCCCCTACCTATAAACCCTGTGTATTTAATGAGTACTAAACAAAAGAGACAATAAACGTCTCACAGACAGCCTTCATTTTAGATTTTCTATGTTTTTTGGCGTTTGACTTTGAACCATTAACAACATTCTGCCAGGCTGGCTTGGGATGTATTCTGTTTTTTTTGGTAACAATGTCATCTTTCTAAGTAAAACGCCTCTTTTCCCTGCACTACTCTTGGGGAGAAACAGAGAAAAGAGAGATAAAACCAGATGTGCTGGGTATTAATCTGATTGCTTCACGTGATTTTGGAAGATGCTCTGATACTGTGATGATTCAAGCTAAATGAGAACTTGCAGATAAATGGAACTGAGCCCCAGGTTGTCAGTAATGAACTTCAACTGACTCACACTGGGCCTAAGCCCAATAGCACTGGGCACTTTTACCTACCACAGAAGACAATGATAAGATATGAGTATGCTCATCTCCCTGCGGATCCAAGATATGATACCACTCGCAGGCAAAATTACATTAGCAGCTTACTGTGATGAAAATTTTAATGGTTTATAAGCAACTAGAAACTGCCACATTGTAAATTTGGGATAGATGACATAGAAATCAAATAGACTTACTGGGGATATTCCCTTCACTCTCAGCTGAGTTATACTTTATTAATATCCTGCTTTCTCTTTGTTTACAGCACCAATTGGTTTAATGAGTGGGTAAAGTACATTTTACTAATTTGTTTTGGTCTAGCATAGGGAAACAAGAAGAAACAGAAGAGAAAAAGAGAATAACTTCTTGCTGCTTTCCTCTTCTTCCTTCGCAGACCTCAAGCCCACACCAGGGGAAGAGTTATATTAGTGACAGTTGTTTCTAGAAAGGTCCTCACATTGTTTCCTTGATGATGTGCCTCCTGTAGCAGAGATGTTCCGTCCTCACCAGACATACATCTTCTTAGGCAAAAATTTTCCTCATTAGCAGGGCAGTACACATCCTGCCCTTGCTCCATCATCTCTTTGTAGTGAGTCTAGCAGTTTGGAAGTGTAAGGGTGAACCCGTGCACACTACAGTAATGTATGGATCCTTCCATGGTGTTCTGCAGATGGTGAAAGACACCAAAAACTCCATGACATGAACATCCCTTTATCATGCTGTGTTCACTAGAGACTCAAGTTGCACATATAAATTATTGGGGAAATAACATAAGCTATTCGGGTGAGCAGTAGGTTTGATGTGTGTGGTTAAGCCCTGAGGTCCATATTTACCACTCAACCTTTAACATTGTAAAATAGGACTTGAGACTTTCCTCTGGGTCCTGGGAACTCAGATTCACACCACCTGCACTAACATATATAGCCAGATGTGCAGTTATGGGTGTCACCCTATAAAAAGATTACAAACTTACTAAAGTGTCCAGAAGACATTACAAAGTTGGTGAAGGGTTTGGAGGGGAAGCTGTATGAGGAGCAGCTGAAGTCACTGGGTTTGTTCAGCCTGGAGAAGACAAGACTGAGTGGAGAGCTCATGGCAGCTACAGCTTCCTCACAAGGGGAGGAGGAGGGGCAGACACTGATCTCTTCTCTCTGGTGACCAACAATTAGAACCCAAGGGAATGGCAGGAAGATAGTCCAGGGAGGTTTAGGTTGGACATTGGGAAAAGGTTCTTCACTCAGAGGGTACTGGACACTGGAACAGGCTCCCCAGGGAGGTTTCACAGCCCCAAGCCTCACAGCATTCAAGAAGAGACTGGAGAACATCCTCAGACACACGGTGTGAACTGTGGGGTTGTCCAGTGCAGGGACAGGAGTTGGACTCGATGATCCTTATGGGTCCCTTCCAATCAGGACATTCTGTGATTCTGTGATTTTATGTGCAGGCAAAAAGTGAGGATGCTTATGCACAAGACTGTTTCTCGAGTGTATGCCCCTCTGAATAACTGGGGTGAAAGTCTGATGAATTCTACCCAGAGCCATACATTTCCTTCTATCTTACTGCTAAACTCCATGCTCAGAGACACAGTTATATTATATACGCAGCTTACAAGATGTGCACACTAGTATTACAGCTGCCACTTAGAAGGGTAGTGAGGAGGGAGTAACAAATGCTGCATTGTCAGTCTGCAACAATAAAGAATAATTTTCATTCCATGTGCACAAGAGCTCCAATTATAATCTAATTCAATTCAGATTAACTATGCTTTGATGGCATTTCCATTACATAAAAAATAAATTTATTAGCCAAGTATAATGTGTTTTGACTATAGTTCTAATGCTAATAAGGAGACTGTTTAACTGCTTTAATGCTGCATTTTAACCACAGTTATAAGCTATTTCTTCAAAATTTATAATCAGGGTGTGCAAATATTACACTGGAAACTCGCAGAAAGGAAAATTATCAGGATTTACAGGTGAGCTGTTAATAAAGGCTTATAATCCATTGAGTTTAAATCCCACCCATTAAGAATTTTCATTGCATGCTTTCATCAAAGTCTGTTTCCAGGTGTTTTGTCCCAGGCTAATCTCATGGTCTGGTGAAAGGTACCAGACGTGATGGGATCAAATGAATGTTGCTTTATCTAAGGATTGTTAATGACTCATTGCAGGTATATGGAAACCACAGACACTTAATCTAATTATAACACAGGATCTGTGTCTTTATGCTCTGTGGTCTTGATACCTTTTGTACCACCAGCCTCTCTAGCAATTCCCAGCCTCTCCCTGAGTTCCTCATGGGTTTGTCTTTTTCTTCTTGTTCATATTTTAATGTCTGATGTGGGCTTATAAGGACAGGGTGCTCACCATTGCCCTCCTTACCCAGTGCACAAATGGAAGTAGGCTCATAAATAATTAGCCATTCTTTTTAGTGGAGCACATATTTATGTTTCCACCAGGGCTTTAGGGCATGTGTTCGAGCTAGTACAAATAAGAACCCAAAGCAGTCTTCCCTCCTGCCCAAAGAAATCATGAAGTTGGATCAGCTCTGCATCACTTTGCTGGTCTTCAAGCCATCATTTGCCTTTTGGCAGACCATGCGCAGGATGCTGGCATGGAATTTGGAAGCTGACAGCTCTGCTGTTTTCCAATATATGAGGAAGTCTACAGAGCCAGAATGAGCTATGAAAGTCTAAACTGTAAGGAAACACAGCACACGTTCACCCCATTTATTGCAGAGAAGACCTACCTTGACAATTTGTCTCAAGGTAAATGATAATTTTTTTGTGTAACTTGCACTTGAATTGTCCAAGCCAGGGCTTGGACAGCTTGTTTTAGTCAAGTAACAGTTGTCTTGAAAGAAGCTAGATCCCCCAGCTCTGCAACCACTCCGAAATGGATGCAGTAACAGATGGAAAATTCTGATTGCTCCAAATTTATATCTATGAAAGCTCCATTTTAATTACATTCCACGGTGACAGAAAACTAGACCCCTGCTGTGCTTCTGAATTACTTTCTCTTCAAATTTACTTCTCATTGATGCCATTAGTTTACGTGAACAGAAATTAACATTTGATTTCTTTTTCTCTTTCACAATTTCTTTTCCTCTTTAACAATTCTTTTTCAAAACAAAAAGACCTTCATTGGGAAGTCATCACAGAACTGAATTATATCTGGTGAAAAATAATAAAAAAAACCATGAAACGACAACTCCCCAAGTTGTGAAGAAATGTCTTCCAAGAGGAGGGGAAAACCAGAAATGCCAAAGGAAATTTGGGTCATTAGTCAGCCTTCTGCAATTATTTATGATGAGCAATTTATCCACTCTTTTTAATACTCTTAGGGGGAAAATGCGTTTTCCACAAACAGACCAAAATTTTAATATATATTTTTTCCTCTGCTTAAATCTTCTTTTACACACATCTGTAGACAATATATCTAAACCCCTGAGTTTGTAATTTTCTTTGCAAGTGCAGTTTCTTACATGAGGAAAAGATTTATTATAGCAATCTAAAATATCAAGAAACAACAAGATCTAATGACTGGACTCTAAAGCTGGGTTAATTGTATCTGAATACGCTGCTATTTTTTTTTTCTTTCCTTTTTAAGAACATTTAGAGCAATTAGTCATTGGAATAACTTATCTAGAGATAAGGCAGACTGCCTATCCCTGCAAATCTCTGAGACAAGGCTTTCTAAAGTACATATTTCAGCTAAGACAGAAGATGGGAGCTACCTGTCAAACTCCATGGCCTTTTGCTTGTAGAATGTCAGATTAGATGCACAAAATGTTCCCTTCTGGCCTTAAAATTGATGAAACATTTATTTCAGAGTTGATCTGTACTAGTCACCTAGGTCAAAGAATAAACCAAGCATTTGTGAAAAATCAGACACGTAGACACAAGCATCAACATCGGGCAGAAAATGACAAATTTCACCCTGCTAAGGGCTTCAGCCAGATCCTCAAAATGGTGACTAGAAAACTGAGGGCAACATGCAGTTCCAAAACAGAAACTCAGGCAACAATTTGAAGGGAAACAACCAACATTGGAATTAAACATCATCACCTCAAATGGCAGGGTGCAGCTGCCAAAAATGTGCTCAAATAATTTTCTTTTTTCTAGTGTGTAAACTAGATGTAAATTTACAATTGATACATGACACACACACACACACACACAAATCAAACAAAACCCAACCCCAAAAAACCCTATCGAAACTTTATTCCAGAGTGCGTAAACAGAAGCACCACCATGTTTCTCTGTAAGGTGGTAACAACCTCCCCTTTGTGCCTAGTGCCAGTGACACAACATCTGGAAAGGTGTTCAGTTGAAACACCTCATTACCAGAAAGAGCTGGAGGCACTTCAGAGGCATCGACTCAAACAATTAAAGAGGTAGGAGGACTGATCTGGGAGGAAACGGCCTCTGAATAACTTGGGAAAGTGATGACTAAGGCGCTGTGTTGGCTCTTTGTGACTTTTATGGGAGGTTTTGCAGAGGTTTCAATGGGAACTTGATGGACAAATGTATGCTAATCAACGGCAAATGTTCAAAATGTGTAGGGTTGAAAAAAAAAAAAAGAGAGAGAAGGAAAAGAGATATTTATCTACCGAACAGAACTAGAGTGGAATTAAAAAAGAAAAAATAGATGTGAACTTTCCTCAAATGTCAGAATTTATAACAGGTAAATAATGATGAAAAGAAAATTAGTGGAACAATCCCATGGAACAGAATATGCCTTTTGATTATTTTAAGCTAACTTCACTCGTGGAAAAAGTGTGAAGAACTGACATGACATAGCCTGGAAACTGAGCTTTCCTAGTCCTGGGAGATGAACCTGGACAAGGTTCTGAAAAACTTTCAGTTGATTGTGGGAGCTGAAATCCAGATTCCAGTTTGCTATCTTTATTGCAAGTCAAAGCCCTCTGACGCAAGTATATCCAAAACAAGAGACATTCAAAACCAGAAGGTCCTCTTTTACTGTCAAAGCTTCAGAACTAATTCTGAAAAGTGCAAGTGCTTTTACCTCAAAAACATGTAGGTCGGCCCTACCATGGAGTACACTCTCCTACTGGATTCAGCAGAAGAGGGGCATGACGTTTTGATAAGATCCCTGAATATAAAAATATAAACATAAACAGGTCAGGTTTTAGGGGTTTGTGTCTTACATCCCATTATGGGAAAGTTTGTCTTCTATGTATGGAGGTGAATTCAGCATCTGATGAAACGTGAGCTGCATGTTACCTGAACTGCTGACCTGTTCGGTGAAAAAGTGCCATTTCTCATCTTTTGCCTGCCTATTATCCATTGTTTATGTACTCCTACCTAAAACACCCAAAATATTTAAATTATTAATAATAAGGAGTCCTGGGAAGAAAATTTAATTCAATATTTCTTCCAATGTAGATATTTTATTTTATTTTATTTTATTTTATTTTATTTTATTTTATTTTATTTTATTTTATTTTATTTTATTTTTTTAAGTTGGTTGGTGTTTATTTTGTTTCTTTTTTTTTTTTTTTTTCTGGAGGGTCAGTATTACAAGAAAAATGACCACCTCTAAGAAGAGGCAGTTGTTATCATCTTAATGACTAGTGAGTAACTGGATCCTGCAAGAACCCAAGGGCTCCTGGTTCAACAGGAGTCAATGACTAGTGAAGATATGGAGCCTTCCTCAGCATTGGTCCTTATTTATATGATTCAGAGAAACCCTGACAGCAGGAGAAATCATGTTGACGGCAATAAGGCATTTCTAGCCTTGAGAAGCTTCTGTTCCCTGGAGGCCTGTAAGTAAAGTCACAAGTTTTCTTCTGACACTGCAGCAAATGATACAGAATGTTGGTGTTGGTTACAGAAATATTTTAATAGCTTTATTTTAATATAGAAATACGTTGATCTCCTTTTCTGTGCAGGAGGACCCGGAAGCCATTATGCAGTACAAAGACTATGTAGTACTTGCCATCATGGACATATGGTGGGATGACTCACATACCTGGCGTGGTGTAATGGATGGCTATCAATCAGCTCTTCAGAAGAGATAGGCAAGGAAAGAGAGCAGGTGGGGTAGCTCTTTATGTGTATAGTAGGGAATGTTTTGGTTGTCTAGAGCTTGATGATGATGATGGTTAGCCAAGCGTTTATGGGTAAGAATCAGGGGGAAGGTCAACAAGGTAGATGTCATGGTGGGAGTCTGTTATAAACCACCCAACCAGGATGAAAAGGCAGATGAGATATTCTACAAGCAGCTAGGAGAAGTGTCACGATTGCTAGCCCTAGTTCTCATGCACATTACAAGATGTCTGTTGTGTCTCTCCTTCTTTTATTCTTTGTGGAGATTCTGGATAGTGTGTGTAATGTATTAAAGTGGTTGTTTCCAAAGAAATACGTGAAGGATAATGCACAAGGAAGGAAAGAGACAAATGGTGAGGCACAGAAACGTAGTAAGTGAGAACTGAAATATAAATTTCATGAGTCTTCTAAAAATGTTTTATAGGAGAAAAAAATGTAGTTTCTCCACACTGATATCAAAGCAGTTCATCTGTTTGTGTTGAATGGAAGTGGCCCCTAAGCAAGGAGTAATGATTAAGCAATCAGAGTCTGGTAAATTAACAGCCCCCATGCTAAGTTAGCAGAGCTGCTGTAGACCTCTCTCTGTTTCATGTCAGAGAAACAGTACAGACTTGTTAGAACATTTACACCAGTGACACTCCAGACTCTCCACACCAAAACTGGTGGCCTTCTCCATGTTTGATTCTCTAAAAGCAGCAAGCCCTTAACCCCACTGTATACTTCCTTTATGTCCTACTAGATCTATCACAGCATCTACACTGTTTTCAAGAACCTCTCAAAAAATCCTGAATGTGTTGGCAAAACTATGCAAAAAGCAAGGGAAGACTCTGTAAGTGATGACCAGCTATAGTGTCTCCTGGTTTTCCGGAAATGCTGGTGCATCATCCTAAGCACTTTCCTCTGTTCCTTAGGACAAGGGCTGACTGCAGAGTGAGCAAAGGTGGGACTTTATTCTGAAAACACTAGCTATGCAGAAAATGGATGCACTGAGGAGGAAGAACAAAGACTTACAACCCTCTAGGCTCAGGTGCCAGCATGGACAGTCACTCCATAGAGCAGGAAAGTACCGAGCACATGGCCTGTGACTGGTTTTATGTTGCCTGAAATGGGAGTTCACCCAGCAGACCAACAGCATGAGAAATGGGCTGCGGAGAAACCAGGAGGAAGAATGGAACAGAGTGTGCTGAATAAACACAGAGGAAATCATATAATCGGGAAGAAAAAGTATGGCCCTTGGCAAGACCTCTGGTAGTAAAATCTATGTTAACAATATCACCTTGTAAATTTGTTGAATGTATGTAACTCTGCTTCCTCTGGATAATATTTTTATTATGAAAAAAAAGGCCTTCCTCAAAAGACAAATATGTTTCAAAAGAAGTTTGAGTGGGTTTTTAACAGATCACACTTAAATTTTTCTAAAAATAGAAATAATGCAACATTCGAACATAGCTTGGTGTATAAATGAGAAATTTGTGGCCAGCTGCAAGTTTTTTTGTTTTCTTTTCCAAATTAACAATGAGGAGGCCAGCTCAGTTTGCTTCCCTGACATTATAGCCAGGGAACATTTCTTTTCATGCAGGTTGTCCGTGGCTCGGGGGGATATTAAACCATTTGCATTAATAATAATCAAGGACTATCTACCATCAAAACAAGTAATAGACTCGACAGTCTGATTACATCATTTTAGGGAGAGGAAATGAAGTTTAGCATTTGTTTAAACATAGTGAAATGAATTTAAGAAGTTACTAGAAAAACATTAAAGCTCATCTCCCACCCATTCAGTTTCATTATGGATAAAAATCAGCAGACTAGGAGAGAGGGAGGGTCTTAGATGCCCTGACCCTTGTGAGTATTTTATTGAGAGTGACTTGTTTAATAAAAAGCACATTTCAATTCAGACAAATGCAAGGTCCTCCATCTAAGAACCAGGGATACAGACCATATATAAAAGGCAGGGATATGCTATGTTGAAACAAGATCTAAGGCTTCTTCCTAGGTAACTGAATGATTTTTAAAAAAAAAAAAAAAGAGTAAAAAAGTTGTGATGTTGTAACAAAGAATGTAAATAAAACCTTTGGGTGCTTAAGCAGCAAGTTGAAGTGTAGGTTCACTATTTGTGATAGGACTTGTGAGGTTTCTCCTGGCCTGTTTCCAGTAATCACACTTCCAACAAAGCTATTAATTAAGAAAGATTTTGGAAATTATCTTAAAAGGATAATCTAGGATAAGAAATATGCCCTTAAGGGGAAATTATACTTTCCCAAACTATTTAGTATACTTGCAGATGACCGAGAGTTGACCTGGTCATGGGTGATACGCACTTAGAGAAGGAAGAGCTTTCTGACTGTAAACTAATCTTTATTTTAGAAGAAGTAAAAACAAACAAAGTGTACCAGCCAATGTTTGGAAGATTAAATCAGATAAATTCAGGCTAACCCATTAGCATGATTAGTTCCTCAAACAGTGTACCTAGATTTCATGTTAGTTCTTCATTAGTTAAACTGTTTAACTTATGACTGAACTACATCATACCCATTTGAATAACAAAAACATGCAGACAGAGGTTGCAGAATTGGCACAGAAATTTCTGAGTAAGTGCCGTGCTATGGGACTGCATGAAACTGGAGGAGATCTGCCAGAGTGTCCTGACCCATGTGGACAACTATACCCCTGAACGATGTAGCAGGAAGGAACCGAGGGTGTCAGGCTAGTCATGAGGAGAAAATTTTTTACAATGAGGGTGGTAAAATACTGAAACAGGTTTCCTATAGAGGTGGTGGATGCCCTGTCCTTGGAGACATCCCAGGCCAGTCTGGATGGGGCTCTAAGCACCCTGATCTGGGTGAAGATGTCCCTGCTCATGGCATGGGTGGCACTGGATGAGCTTTGAAGGTCCCTTCCAACTTAAACCCTCAAACCATTCTATGATTCTGTGTGTCCATACTGATGCTGCATTCCCCCAGCAAAAGACTGTGGACTCACTCCAAGTCCTTGACCCAGATTTCCAGACACAGCTCATGAAGAAAATAGCCCTAACTCATGGGTTGCTGCAGTGGCTGAGAACCTTCTCCACTGCAAAAAAACAAGAGACTTGTGCCTCTTTCCAGCCCCACCTCTGCTGTCTGAGGGTGTGCAGGGTCAGTTTCCTATGCCACTGCCTTGCCCATCATCCTCCCAACTCACACAAGGATGAAGGAGGAGATGCTCAGCTCTCCCACCGCCCACATGATGCATGACTGCCCCTCATCTTCACATTCCCTTGTTTGAAAGTCACATACTGATTCTCATTCACCACTATTTTGCATCTTTAAAAATTACAATTCGTCTCCTTTTTCTTTTACTCATTTATGGAGTGGTTTACACTTCATGATTCAGCCCAGACAAGAGAAACACATCTATTCAGAACACTACCTGATGTGTTCATGCTCACTTTTTTTCATCATCATCCATTTAGCATTGACAGGGATTAGTACATCTTGCAAATACATTGTTTAACCACACCAGATAACACATTTTCACATAACACAATTTTCACCTTTAGTCAGGAAAAAGCGGTGATTAGAAATATATTAATTATCTACTACAATCAGCTTGGTTTTGTAGTCTAGAAGAAACCCAACTCAAACTACATTTACAGAATGAACTGTAGAGGCACATAGATATTGTCAGATTTTATACCACTATTACTCTTACAGGCTGAGGTATCCAAAACAAGTTCAGTTGTAGCTAGAATTTTCTCTGGAGAGCATAGTTACACTGAGTAATTTTGGTTGTTTTTAGCTATGGAGTTTTCAGTATTATCAGAAATATCTCAAATGCAAACTTTTTTTTTGCTTCACTATGTGTTTGGAAGACAAAAAGGAAAATAAAGATGTGTGTAAATGTGTGTTTGTGTATGAGTATACATGTGTACACATACATAATTTCATGTTTTACTTCCAATAAGTCCTAAGATGCTATTTCCCATACATAGATCTTTTTTCAGACCTGCAACTATTAGTAGTGTTAAAATAACACATTGCTCTCTTCATTCACCCATTGTGGCAAAAGCAAGTTTTACGAAGTAGTAATGCATGTTTCTTTTTTTCTTGTTAGATAGAAGGAAGATGTTCAGACAAAATCTTATAAACTCTCTAAGTATGAATAAATTATTTTGGTATGGCATAATAGGTAGATTATGCAACCAGAAGTGATTATGAACCTGTAAAAAGGACCTTATCCACTTTAGTTAATCCTTAATAATCCATTTGATTAATTTGGATTTTCTTGTTTTGATGTGGTAAAAACAGATTCAACAGTGATGGGCATGTTTTAAAAACAGAACAGCAAAAAAGGACTAATGCTGTATATATAGAACCTGCTATAATTTGAAACACTTTTAAGAATGAGCAAATATGTTAACTTTTTTTTTTTTTTGTTTCAGACATAAGTCACCATGTTAAAATGAAATACTGCATTATTTCACAAGATGAAAATAGCACAGAAGACTTTAACCTTCCAGGGGACACAGAGAATCACCCTGGGATTTCCAGGTCAGCTGCAACCGGTCTCCCTTTCAGAGATTCAAGATGATACAGACTTTATCTTTATAACTTTTACCTACATCTGTGCTTAAAAAAAAAAAAAAAAGTGATGATCTATCAACTTCCTGCTCAGTCACATAAACTAAATGGATTTTGCATTTTTTCTCTGTTGGCTCTGAATGGAAAAGCTGTTCTGCTTCTATACTTGCTAGATACTTTACAAGTAATCACTACCTTTTTTCCTTTTTGTAGAGCACATATGTACAGACGTGTCATGCGACTGTGAGTAGATGTGTATGTATGTGCACAACCACCTTCATGTATTTTGTAGATAATGAAAGGTTTCTTCTGCTGAATCCCTGAAAGGACCTTGTGTATATCAAAGTCTGGACAGTCGTTAAGGGAGGATGATGATCCTGAGGGTCTCTTCCAACTGAAATGATTCTATGATTCTGTGATTCTATGATGAAGGATCCCAGGCTGTAAACCACTCAGTGTTCCTCACCAAAGACATAAAACTTGATATAGTCAAGTGGAAAACTTCACTCAAACATCTTGCATGAATGAAGAAATGTATCAATAGAGAGGAATCTAAGACAAAAGCCTTTGGGTGAACTGGACATTCTCAGACCAGCTGATGTCTCGGCTTTACTGAGTAGCTGCTGCTGCTGTGTCACAGCCTAAGAACAGAGCCTGATGGGATTGCAAATTATAAAAATTGGGGTCTTTGCTTCTACTTGGTTCTCTTGTTGATTCCAATCACCACTTGTTCCTTAATTTCATACACTGACACCGCTACTTCCATAAATTATCACATTTTATGGTTTTATTGCTAAAAAAATAAACTTTGATGACATATTTAGAAGATGCCAAGGCTATGAAAATGAGTTTGTATTTGCAGAATATTTTTAAGTTGTGATATTCTTAATATATTACAGCCAAAGGGAGAGAAAAAAGTGTCTAAATAAAAGTGACACAGTGAAGGTTATTCTGGCCACATGTACCCACAGACACATGCAAAAATGACCTTGAAAGATGTCCCATCTGCCAGGTCTCTCAATCTGACTGAAGAAGGGAGTTGCTTTGCATCCAGCCTGTGCTAAATAGAATGAATTCAACAAAATATGTGGCAGGCAGCTTCTTGTCAGTCTAACTAATTAAAAACAAAGCAAACAGATGGACAAGCAATGACTCTTATTCAACAAGAATTTGGGCACCCTAAGTGAGAAGGCACTGTCATAATTTTGTTAGGATGCAAAAGGGAATATTCTTATAGATAATTTTCCAGATTCTAGCTCTCAGGGCTTGATTCTGTGTTTCTGAGTGTTCCCCTGCAACACACACACACACACACACACACATTCTCACTCCTATTACTCTCATACTGAATTCTCCCTTGCAATGCAAGAGTAGCAGTCTGAGTGGTTCTTGGAGAAATGGAAGAGGAAAGAGTAAGAGAAACAAGAGATGACAAGTTTAATTATGCTGCTGTTCTTAATCTTTTCAATCCTCAATTTTTATATTTGACTGTTGCAGTAGTGAATTATTACCATATCAACAGTGACTGAGGGAGGATTGCTAAGATGGAGAGTGATCGCTTCTCTGAAGCAGGGACCCTGAAAACAGGCAAATGAAAGAAGAGGGGGAGATGCAAGGCTTGAAGCTTGGTCTGAGATGAGAATGAAACTACCTGTGAGAGGCAGCACACATGAGATAGCATTAACTGAAATGAGATGCTGCCAAGGAGGGCTATGTGGGCTCCTGAAGAATGTGCTTCAAACTGATGCAGAGGAACTGGATCTTGCAGATGATTTTATGGATGAAAAGAGAAGGGAGAAGAAAGGACATGGTCTATATCAAGAAGCAATGATGATTGTTTTACTTGCAGCAGCTTGGACAGAATTCCGAGGGGCTAAAAGTAAAGTGGAAGTCACAGGAACTGAACTGGGAAGGTGGTACTTGAGTGTTAACCAGAGACAATGAAACTTGGTTGCTACTTTTTCAAAGGAGGATGAGCACTTATTCCACCATATTTATATGACAAGAATCAGACGCAACCATGGACAAAAAAAATTCTACATAAATAATAATAACTGAAATAATGGAAACATATGCTTTACAATACATTTTTTATTTTCAGTATTCTGTCCATATAAATATATAAATAAATGATCTCATTTGAACTTTTGGCACCTCTGTTAAAGAGTTTATAGTTAAGACATCAGTTCTGCAAAGACTCACAGACATGAGTCTATACATGGCATAATGTTTGCAGGGCTTTATGCAGTGTATAACAGCAAGCATGTGTTTGAGCCTTGCCAGGGCAGGAAGACTAGCAGTCCCATGAACTCCAGAACCGATAAGCTGAACTGCCAAGTACATGAGATTTGGCCTGAAAGTTATCAAAATTTGCTGTGTGAGACTCCAAAATTTTGCTTTTTGAGCAGCCTCTTCTGACTTTGAGCACATGAGCCAACCCACAACAGTTTCTACTGAACAAGGCCAGCTTTCTGGTCTCTTTGGGAGCTCTCGCTAGAAGAACCAGCTGGGACTAAATCACAAAAAGCTGCCAGATGGTGTAGCCACCTTTTTCCCTCCAATGAAAGTGCCCAATGAGAAATAATTATGTGCTTCTCTAAAGTACTATCTGCTAGCCAACTGATATTGCAACAGCTCACTATATATCCCTCTTCCCTCCACCACTTCAATTTGAGTCTTCATCATTTACTATGCCATTAATTTTCCATTCTTCACCTTAACACATTCTGAGTTTCAAGCCTAATAGTAACGAGGAATTAAGTTACATACCCTGAAAGGATTTGGGGACTGGAACCAGAGGACATACCTTGGGCTTTTGGATGCCTCCAGCTCACACCTCTGTTTCTGTACCAATACTGTCACATACTTTTTCTGCCTTACTTGTCCCAAACCTTCCTGGTAGTTCTGGAAGGGGAGAGTAGAAGATGCATTTTTCTCCTCATAACTGCTGCAAATACCTGAAGTATGGTTAACCCCAAATATTCTAAAATCCTTAATTATTCTCCTGAAAATAACAGAAGTTATTAAAAGGCTGTACTGGGGTCATATTTTCAAATTTTCCTTTTATACCTAACTGAAAACTCAGGTCTTAACATGAAGTAATAATTTCTGAAGGTGCAAATTACAAAAAAAAAAAAAAAAAAAGAGCAAATATAGCAACATTTTCAATAGAATCATGGCAGTTACAGTGGATCTCTTGCCTGTGAAATCTCTATACAAGTCTTAATTTAGACAGATCAATAATTTTCAACAGCAATCCACAGACCACAATGTAGACAAGTTCTAACAGATCTGCAAGAGACAACTGAGAGAAAGCAAGTGAAATACAAATAGGTGACACCTCTTAGAAAGGATTAGCTCCAACTGATTCTGAAATTTAAAAAAAAAAAATGTTCAAAATCACTGGAATTGTTTATTTTATCTTTAGCAGTCTGACTGAATATATTCTGTTCTTTTTAAAAACCAACAACACAAATCCCAGCAACTACATTTCAGGGCAAATCTGAAATCCAGATGTCCTGCTCCTGCTCCCAGTTATCTGAGTGCTAAAATGAGAAATAACTTTATGAATACCAATGCAGTTCAAATCAGCATCAGCACTATCATCTGTGGAGAACAGAATATAACACCACTGATGTCTATAAGCCTTGGAATTTTATCAGTGTTGTCGTTAACAAGGCCAAATTGTGAAATCCTTAGTGTCTTCCTCCTGCAGCAAAACTCTTCCTGACTTGTGTGGGGCTTAAGGGCAGAATTTGAACCTCAAGGTCTCACCCATCCTCAGAGTCTCCCCAAAGTCCTTCCACAACCCTACTGATGGGACTTTCAGGTTTGTAACACTTTTGTGATTCAATCTGTGGGTAACACCCTCCTATAGATTCCTGGGCCAGACTCAAAATCTGCCCTTTTCTCTAAAAGTCCACAGAGAAACCTTCTACCTTTAGGAACTAATGAGTGTGTAAGAGGTTAACAAACCTCTGCAGGATTCCTGCAGACCTTATAATCTCTGTTTCAAATATGACTCCACTGCACTCTCCAACCTAAACAGAGATCCATCTATGCATTATAAAAAAAAAAAAAAAAAAAGAGAGAGAAAAATGGAAAGCACACAAAACTCCCTCCCAAAACCAACCAAAATGAAACTGTCTCCAGCACATCAAATGCTCCCACTTTTCAAGGGGAGTGGTGATGATGGAAAAAAGTGACAGGAAGAAAAGATTTTGATGTGACAGATGTTAGTCATACTGCTTAATGTGCTACTGGAAAGCATTCAGATCGTGCAGTGGTAAAGACTGGGTATGAAGCAGAGCAGAACGTAACTCTTTCTTTTTCCATCATGTTTTGGAGTCTTCATCCTTTGCTCTCTCTCGAGCATGATGATCAGCTTTCTGTCTCATTAGGTCTAAATGTAATTTGACAAATATTCACACTTATTGATTTTGTTCATTCACTCAGCTGAATACACAGGGCAAGGGAAAACACCCTTGGTGGCCCAAATCAAACATTTAAACTTTAGTTTGCATATATGAAAACCCTAAAAGTTCACAAGTCACACAAGACTATAACAGTGACTGAATAACAAAACCACAGTGTTTCTGCTCTTCTTCATGTTTTTAGATGCTTGCTGTTCTTAATTATTTTATTATTTATACAGTACAGCCAGGGTACTCAGTTTAACAAGGCACAAATATAACAATAATCCTTAATCCCTAAAGAGCTTACGTTGGTAAAAACAAGGATTACACATTGTTCTAGCTCTCCTTCTGACTTATGACAGCTCCCTGTTTTTCTGTCTCTTGCCATGTCCTGAATAATTAGCAAAGTCAAGGTGCCACTTGCAACATTATTTGCATCACTGCAAGGTTTAACGAAGACTTTTTGGCCAATGTTGCACATTATACAGGGCTACTCATATTATCATGATGAGAAAAAAACCCAACAGTCTGAGTCAGACATAATCATTTTTGATAAGACTGAATTTTCAGCTCAGTGATTTAAATTTCTTTCACACTGCATTTACTTCTTGACGGATTTGTTGTAAGGCAATCAATGGCACTATTTTTCTTCCTTCTCTGAACTTCTTTAAATTTAGGTCTTATGCTCTGTTCCTATTACCCCTTTTTTATTAGTGTTTTTTGTCACTAAATCTCCAAGTACTTCACACACACACAAAAAAAAAGAGTCATTAAAGATGTTTTATGGATGGGGAAGATGAGGCAAAGGTTTGAACCAAGTGAAACCAAGTATCATTACTCTACATGTTTTTGCAGAAAAATTAGCTATGGAAATACCTCAGGTAATAATAAATACCATCATGCTATGATTAGTTTTGAATAGACTAATGCATCAACTTATTCTCAACTTACTTTTCTATTGCCTGACAATGAAGGTAATGTTTATACTCAGTGTTAGCATCACTATAAGAAAGAAAATTTTTAGTTATTACCAGGTTTTCTGCATAAATTCTTGTTGTGTGTATAAAATAAAAAGGTATTGATCTCAGTGTCACTAAAGAGACAGACTGGTTTGAGATGTGTAGCAATAATAGGCTGTTCTGGATTTATTTTATTTTACTTTATTTTTATTTGTGTTATTTTAATATTTTTGGTTTGGTTTGGTTTTGTATGTTATAGTGTTTAAATCGTCTCACATGCATAGGTTTTTATTTGGCAAATGTTACGCTGACAGGGCCATACCACACGACTACCTTGAAGACAAAACTGATTAATTCGGCTTTTCCATTAACCATCACGAATCTGAGTCTTAAAATAACTCCATGGGTTTCAGCCTTCCCTCCAATTCCTGAATCAGCCGACAACACACAATAGAATATATTAAAACGAACAAACACAAGAAAGACAGATTCAACAAAGACTGAGCAAAAATGAGAGATACCAGCATTATAAATCTAACATGACATTAGAAATATTCCTCTTTCTGAGCATTTATGCAGGAGTTCCTCCTGCCTCTTTTGGCTTTTATTTACTTAATCTGTGAAGATCTCTTTTCCAGGTCAAAGGTTGTGTTTTATTCTTGTTGCCTAACTTAAGAGAGACCTAATTCAGTGCGTTTTTCTAGTGTAAAGGAAGTGATAAACACTGCCAATATTAAGAGGAGCTTATTTTTAGGAGGAAGCTCTGAGAGTTAACAGAGCTGCTCCATTATCTATACTTTTGATTGAACTATCAGCAACTCTTTCTGCTGGCGCATGTGGGTACAAACAAGCTACTTGGGAAACAACATAGAAAGAAAATTAGGACGCCCAAGCGGCAGTTCTTGGGAAGGGGTGACTATATTTCGGTACAAGAGGCAAATCTCTAAAAAAATCCAACCAAATTCCCATGTCTGCATCTCCTGTTAGCCAGCGCGGACCAGCAGAAGACAACCCAGTGCCAGCCCAGGGACACCGGACACCATTATTTTGCCACTGCATCACAACTGACAAATCTCCCAGTGTCACATAACCACATCATCTCGCCTGGGCCTGCCTTGGGAGCAGCTACATTAAGACACATCCTGCAGCCTTGTCACCTCACAGTCAAATTAAGAGGACAAAGCCCAAGAGAGAGAACAGAAAATGAGACAAGGTGGAGTGTTCAGCAGCAAAAAAAGGCTGATGCAGACATCACCAGCAGCATGAGTTGTTGAAAGCCAGAGCCGCTGCGGAAGGTTAAACTGCATGGGGAAACAAGGACAAGTGGTGTTTGGGATTGCTCCAGAGATTCTGATTAAAAACCTGCACAGCACAGTGTGAGGGAAAACAGAAAGTAGGAGGCAAATTGGTCTCCTGTCATGGGTTAAAAAAAAGCTGCAAGGGCAAATCCAAATCATAAGGAATCTGGGAAAAGAAGGAAAAGATGTGTGAGCAAATAGCAGATAAGACAACTTTATGTATGTCAAGGGTTAAACCACTCTTTTTTTTTTTTTTCTTTATTGAGTGAGTATAGTGGGGGAAGTGAATTCCTAAGCCTTTGTTTTGTTGTTCTTTCTACAGTGAAAAGAAAAAAAAAAAAAAAAAGAAGAGAAAGTGAGAGAGTCTTCTTGCTCAAGATTAATTATTGAGTTTTCCAGAGCTTTATAATATATTTATATACTTCCTAGACACACTCTCTCTCTCCCTCTTCCTGTTTTACTGTGTCATCTCCAACCCAGTACTTCTATGAGACCCTAAGTGGAATCAAAAGAGATGGAGGTGCTGGGGGGAATGCAGGCACACTGTACAGCTCCCACCAGTGTTGCTCCAGCTCAGGACTTCCTGAGACCCCCGTCAAACCCCTCTGTTCTCAGGAGTTCAGAACATGGCTGCTTCTAGCTATGGCAAAACCTAATATTTAAACTTGCAGTTCATCTAGAAATATATTTTACTGCCATAATTATTACCTGCTGGCACAGAATTTGATTCACTTGTGCCCCTTTTCTGCATAGCTTGTGTTTTTTTCTTTAATCTTATCCCTCCCATTACAGCATAAGAAGCAAAACCAGAATAAATTGTATTTGAAGTTTGAAATGAGGGTGGCAGAAGAATTCTGATTAATACCTACTATAGGAGAATTAATTTTATTAGATGGAATTGCTACTGCTGGGCAACTCAGATGACTCAGAGCATAGTGTAGAGTTTAAAGTTGATGGATGAAAAGTGAGAAGGGCTGTGCTTGCCAGGGTGAGAAGTGGGGACACTTGGAACACTTGTTACGAGCCCTTTGGTGGTACACTGCCTCTCCAAAGCCCTAAGCTAAAGTTAATTAACACATTCATTAATGATTCTCCACTTGCAGAAACAGAGAGAGAGGTGAAGAAGGTGAAGTCTTGGCCCTGTTGACCTCGGTAATGGTTAGATCACTTTTGCAAAGCCAGAACTTCACCCCAAAGTGGTTCTCTGTAGGCTACACTGAAAAGAGCTCATCTAAAATGCTTATCTACGGTTTCCCACCATTGTTATGCTGGTGATAGTGAGTGTCCTGGTTTACATGGCCACTTTGTCAAGCAGAACATTTAGAGATTATTTTTTTTTCCGAATGTTTTAAATATTTGGTACAGCTGTAAAAAAAAAAAAAAAAAAAAAGAAAAAGAAATATAATTCTGAATGCAGATGTAATAAACTCTGTTTCTTTTTTTCTACACGTGGTACCACGTGCAAGAAATACTATAACTCTTCTTTCTCCATATTGACATGAAAACAGTGAAGAAATATCTCTGAGACACTGTCTGTACATCTTTGTTAGGAATATTTTCATTGCTAAAAAAACACCCTGTTAAAATCACATTTTACAAGATGGTAATGTACAGAATTCACACTGTTTGTCTGTTAAACCAGGGCCTGTGTGTTGGGTATTGTATACTTACATGCACTTCAGTATGGACTTTGGTTGTAATAACAGTACAAGGTATGTTACAATCTATTGAACAAATGGCATGAATTTAAAAATTACATGATAAAGCATACAAATGCACAAAGGGTAACAGCTTTATTGATCTACCAAAGCAAGAACAATTTACAAGTTATTTAACTTTAACATTTAAAGGTAGGGAAGCTAAATTTACAAGTTATTTAACGTTAACATTTAAAGGTAGGGAAGCTATTGTATTCTGCTATCTAAAGAACATAGATATGTTTAGGGAGGAGGAATATCTGCTAGACACAAATTTCTGCAACGTGTAGATGTCTTCATCTGAGTTAGGCAGCCTGGGCTTCCTTTGTACCTCTCTGACTTCATGTAGAGGAAATATACCTCCAGAAACAGAATCATTTTATCTTAAAACAAACTTCTGAAATAAGTTAGATGAATGTTGTCTTGTTTTTCTTGACTGGAGGGAGTCCAGTCAACCAGCTTATGTGCAGTCACCTACACTAGAGATATCTAAAGTTAGGGGAGGTGAATCTTATGCCTGGTAGCTTCTGATACTTTCCCAGCAGCATCTCAAGTCAACAGACCCCGAATGTTTGAAAATACTTATCAGAGAAATGACCTAATCCAAATTGGCCAATGGAGAGAGATAGCTACATACAGACAACCACTGAGTCCATCCTGAGATACCATCCTGTGGAGTTACATTTCTCTCTCTATCTCCTCTGACTAGATAAGATACTTAAATTTCATGTGGCTACAGACAGGGAAAAAAAAATCCCCCAAGGCTCAATGTCTTCCTATGGTTCAATGAACCAACAAGTGATTTCAGTTTAATTCTATCCCACAATGTTTTGAGGAATGTGGAGCAGTTTCACTTTATCTTTGCTACACCCTTCCTCTCTAACAAAGGATGCATCTCAATGAGAGCTACAAAAGTAGCACTTTCAAAGTAAGACTTGATTACTTGAGGTTACATTTTCAAAACACCGATGAACTTGGATGAATCAATTTTTAGAAGTCAAACTTGTATACCCGAAGAGGGTGATTTTCAGAACTCCTTTTAGCTCTGATAAAATATAGTGGCTTTTAGGAAGTATTTTGGTGTGAGTAATCAAAATAACTAGTTGTTTTGAAAATGCAGTCCCTACTATCAGTGCCTACAGATACCTGGAACAACACTAAAATCCACAACCCCATATAAACATATTAACACCTCATTTATATGTGTTGCATGTCAATGTTTTAAAATAATTCAATTTTCACACTCATGACAGTATCTTGACTTAATTAAAGACATACTTCTTTCTAAGTGTGTTTAACTTCTATAAAAATATTCTCAGAACAGGCAGGAGAGGGAAATATTTTCAGTTACTATAAAATCAGCCTAAGAAGTCTGGTATTCCACATAGGATCAAATCCATGTGAATGTGTGAGGGCAAATGGGGTAAAATAAGACCATGACCCATAAAATATTCCTGAGAGGCCATTAGTAGCTGTCATAAGAAGCATTAATCTTCATATGATTTTTGCAGATTATGCTTCAAAAGATTCCCTACTGCCCTTACACTTTCTTCTCAGCCTCTTTCACCTTCTGCTGACTGGATCTTGATGTAAGAAAGAATTTGGACCTTTGGTAACTTAGTTTTTTCAGCCTCAGATACTTCTCATGTCATCATAAGTCCCTTGTAAATCAAGCAAAAGAAGCTGCATTTGTCTTGCTACAGGTAAGCAAAGAAAAGTATTTTACAATGAACTCACAGGAGTTGGCCCACACTGCAATTTTAATGTGTTTATTAAACAGATAAGATCAGGTTCGAACTCCACAGAGTCATGCTGATTAGTGAATGTTCCTAACTCAGCCATTGTAACACAACACCTTGAATACTGTGTTCAGATTTGGGGCCCTCATCGTAAGAAAGATATTGAAGTACTAGAGAGAGTGCAGAGGAGACGATGAAGCTGGTGAGGGGCCTGGAGCACAAGTGTGATGAGGAGCGGTTGAGGGAACTCGGGCTGTTCAGCTTGGAGAACAGGAGGCTGAGGGGAGACCTTATTACTGTCTGCAACTGCCTGAAAGGAGGTTGTAGCATGGAGGGTGTTGGTCTCTTCTCCCAAGCAGCAAGTGATAGGACAAGAGGAAATGACCTCAAGTTGTGCCAGGGGAGGTTCAGATTGGATATCAGGAAAAATTTCTTCCTGGAAGGGGTTGTCAGGCATTGGAACAGGCTGCCCAGGGCAGTGGTGGAGTCACCATCCCTGGAGGGGTTTAAAAGACATTTAGACGAGGTTCTTAGGGACTTGGTTTAGTGTTAAAGGTATGTTAGGTTATGGTTGAAATCAATCCTAAGGGTCTCTTCCAATTGAAATGTTTCTATTCTGTTCTATGATTCTAACAGATTAGGGCTGCACACTGCAGTTCAGCTCAGAGAAAAACTTTACCATATGTTGTTTGTGGTGGTTTTGTTTGTTCGTTTGTTTGTTTGTTTGTTTGTTTTTTTATATACCAGGCTCTTTTAAGGGTAGTATCATGAAGACTCTTTACTCATTCAAGTAATAACAAGCCTTCTGCCATTTCAGTTTAACTTCTAGGAGTCTGCACATTTGTTTTAGAGGACAAGACTATATTCAGCTACAGGTCACAATGGTAATCCCTTTTAATACTTTTGGTATATGAAGAACACATCTCCTATCTCTTTTTCTGATCCAGCTTTCAACAACAATGCAATGTCAGTATTTCATTCCTGATAAATGTTTTCTTAATCACTGGATTTTTCTAAGATGACCTCCCAGAGCTTTGTTTTGTTTTTGTGTTTGCTCAGTCTCCATACAACACAGTTTTCCACATAACGGTATTTAGTCAGGCACTTCTCTAGCTCCATTGTCAGTAGGCTTAATGGAAGTGACCCATTCTCCTTCCAATGATAATTCTGGAATGCATTCAGCACATGGAAGGACCAGCTTCTGACTCCTTTTTTTTTTATCCTGTTGAATATAATATTTTTATATATATATATATATATATATATATATTTCCATCAGGATTCTTCTTGTTTCGTGTTTCATTCAGCACTTCAACTCAGTGACTACTAGGACTGAAGTAAAAAAAAACAATCAGCATAAGAAGCAGCATTAAAAGCCAAGAACCACTAATAATTTCTAAGAAGAATTAGCAATGAGCTGTGATATTTTTTGGCTACTCATTTTTCAAAGCTTTGATTTATCTTAAAAGTGCTACAGAAAAAAAGTCTCAAACAATGCCAGGGAGAGTTCAGCCCATGATAACACAATTCACAGCTTTGAGCCAGAAGAGGCTTGTGTGAACCAAAAAGAAAGCCTGATGGAAGATTTCAAATCCTGCCTCTTGGGCATGTCACTGCTGGCCTGAGCCAATATGAGGCTGAGATTTGGTGCCAAAACTGTGTCCAACACTTAACACCTCAGTTATTTCTTTGACCGTAGACAAGTGGATGAGCAAGGGTGATGTCCAACTTCAGCCTGGCTCAGCAAGCAGGAAACTTGACCTTCTCAGCTTGTGTGAAACACAAATCATAGATCTGTAGCATACCCTGAGTATAAACAGGCCCACTGAAGTTTTGCCATGTTTCCCCACTGAAAGTAGACCAAGAGGTAGGAAGAAAGCAAGTTTTGGATGACCAGAAGTAAAACACATCACTCAGTGACATGAACACTTTGTTGTAGAGAGGAACTCCCAGTTCCGGTTTCTGTTCCGGTTTTATGAGTCACATCAATACATTTCTGGCTATATGTGAAAAAAAAAATAAAATATTACTTTGGGCATGACACAGTGCTGAAGCAGCTACAGAAATCTCAGGTTTGGTGCAGTTTCCCAAGTCAGGTTTCCCTGTGCCACTCTCTTGTGCAACATAGACAGCTTGTCATTTAATTTGATTTCTGGATGGCTCAGAGGGATGTCAGCACTAACATTCAGTGTAAAGTAGGTATTAGGTGCCTGAATCTTTTCTGGATGTAATCCTCTAGGCTTCACCTCTGATCGTCCAATGTATTATAACATACTGAAAGAAAGATTGAGTGAATTTCCCAGTGTCTAACAAGAAGGCTGCTGCAGGAAGAGATTTAGGCATTGCTTTCTGCCATTTCCGTGAATAGACTACTAAGCTCTATCTCTTCATGAAGTCGAAAACAAGATAGCCACCTAAGTGGTATGCAAAAAGTGGGAATGGAAAATTCAGAAAGAAATAAAAAGCAAATTTTCTTTTCAAAACACAAATTATAATAAAAATATGCCTGCTATGTTAAAAAATATGAATGATTGAATTTGTCCTCTTGCATACGTAAATATGAACAGAATATTAAAAAGACATTGTAAATATAAGGAACAGATTAATATATTCTGATGCATTGCCCTGGTCTGTGGGTACTTTGGATCACAACCTAGGCTGATGGCTTTTTTATTGTTCTAAAATGTTCACAGCTGTGATTTTTTCCCCAATCATAGTATTTAAAATATTATTTTAATCAAGAATACTTGACTCCTTCTTTCTAAAGCAGAAACAGTGGTGGAATTCAATACAATTCATTAGCTCATGGAACTTACTCTCTGTCAGCAATTTTAAACTGATTGTTAGGGAAGGCTGAACAATATTTCTGTACTGGGGTTCTGTGAACCAGGGTGACATGGGATTAACACTAGCCATGCTGACTTTGGGTGACAGTCATCCCCTGTTGCAAATGAAAGGCTTGTGTAAAGACCAAGAATAAAACATTATCCAAATAAATAACAAATGTATCTTACCAATTATCCCAATTTTTGAAAGCATTTTCACCTTCATAATCACAGCTTTTATATTATTTTTTTGTATTTGTGCCTTTCTTCTCCTTCTCTTTACTCATCTCTCTCATATTTTTTTTTTTTTTTTTCTTTCACATTTCTTTATTGTAGCAACCCTAAGTTTCCCAGCTTGGGCTTTACTTTTATCTCAGGAAATATTAATAATTTCATAGTGAATGATTACAGAAGAAAGTCTTAGACTATAGCACAACATCCCAAAGAAAAGTAAGAAATATGCCTATACCAAATACATGATTTTAAGCTGTTGATCCAGTAAAATAGACACTGAGTCAGTGGCTTTGTATGTTTGGGAAGCATTTCCCAGCTAAAGAATATTCTTCAGATATTTAAAAAAAGAAAAAAATTCCTTAATTTCTGCCAAATCTTAATGTGCCATAAACACATGAAGCAGAATGGAACCAGCCCTCAGGAAGGATGTTTAACACCTCTGTTCTTCATTTCATCTTGTCTCTCCTTGATTCAAGCAAACTGCAAAAAGCTCACTGCCAGCCTTACAGGACTCTTACGCATCTGCACTTATCCAAGCATTTTGCAGGAATGATCTTCACAGCAGCTGGGTATTGTAGGCACACAATTACTCCTTGTTTTACAATTGGGAAACTGAGTCATGGTGAAACTAGATGGCTTGGCCAGAAGTCACTCAGAGAAAACAGTGGTAAAGCCAAGGGTAAACCTGATGGTCTCAGGTTTGTCTCTGTCATGAATCAATTGATTATATTTTCTTTCTCTCTATCATTCTACAAGGACACTCTAAATATGTTGAATTATGTTTTGACAATTTTGAAGCATGACTTTTTTTTTACTAAGTTCTTATATATTCTATTTGTACCATCTGCAGAAATTCTCAAATTGCAGTTTAACTTGGCTTTTGTTGTATT
This sequence comes from Columba livia, assembly GCF_036013475.1. NCBI lineage: Eukaryota > Metazoa > Chordata > Aves > Columbiformes > Columbidae > Columba > Columba livia. The sequence continues at coordinate 5,979,083 of NC_088602.1, forward strand.
GCACTGAAATAGAGAAGATTTAGTGAAACTGATACTCTTTCCCATTCGTAGTGAAGAATGAATCTTACTTTACAGTGCAACAATTAATATCAATAATATTACTTGAAAATGTAAGAGACTGCACATATACGTATTTTCTGTGAATCAGTGTTCTAGTAAGGACTATTTATTATAGCTGCTGAATATGATCAAAGAAGCAAATCTGTAAAGTAAATAGTTCAAAGTATGAAATTAAATATAAAGAGTCATCCTTCCTAGAGGGACAGCACTTCTATTTACACAGCAAAGATTGGAGAGGAAAACTTCAGTGAGAATATCTCGCAGATAAGAGGAGAGTTTGGAACACGGCATAGACCATCTATGTTGAAAGGCACTAGTTCAGTTAATTTGGTTCTGCCACAAATTTTCTGTTCTACTTTTCCTCTTTGTCAAGTTTCTGTGATAGTTTTTCTCCCCTCCCTATCACTCCATCTCCTTGACCCTATCATCCTGCCATGTGTATTGTGAACTGCACAGCTGAAGAAAGCAGAATCCACCATGGGGCTGAAATCAGGAGCATGATCCCTCAAAAGTTCTGAGTCCCTCAGAACTCAATGAAGTTCTACCAAGATACTACCTGCAGGGTTTTTGCGGCACAGGTGCATGTATTATGAGATTGGTTATTTTCTTTTGGTTGCTTTTTGTTGTCATTGTTGTTGTTTGTTTGGGGGTTTTGTTTGTTTGTTTGTTTCTGGTTCAAAAAAGAACCAGCTTGATCAAATTAATAAGGTACTCATACAACATGGTCCTTCTAAATATCTCAGTGCCCTCTAACACCAAAGAAGAAAGTCACTGTCTGCATCAAAGCATATTGATATTGGTGTAACAGGACAGGACTTCTCTTTTGGTAGAGACAAGTTAATGGAGGTGAGTCTATCAAGTTCAGATAATGTCCAGCAGGGATCAGATAGAGACAGACAACATTTGCCAGGGGACATACACCAAACCCAGACTGCTGAAACTTCAGGACAACAACTCAGCAATGAAACCATCCCATTTCTTTGTAAATGGAGTAGTAGAGTGTTAGGAGACAAGTTTAAAAAAATTGGGAGGGTATTCCTCCCAATAACTCAGATTTCATAGATCAGAGCCAAAAGAAGCAGGAGGTTTCTGGCCAGGCTGCATTTAGATCAAAGACTCTGGTATGGCTTGTATGATTAATGAAAGATGAACAGCATTCCAAAGATTAACAAATTTAATTCCTGAGAATGTAGCAGTTATCTGTGCGGGCAGACTGACCCCTAATCTCTGACTGGTTGCAGGACTGTGCCACTCTCATATTTCCTCTCTCCCCCCACTCCACCACCACCTTCACACTGGCAACTGAAGGATGACATTGAGTAGATGGGTTCAGCACAGGAAGATAAAAACAATGTGAAAGGATGGAGATTGGGAGCTTATCAGCCAAACAGGACACAGGATATAAAAAGTAATCAACTTAAAGCTCTTATCAAAACGTCTCCTGGGAACAGTTTTTCTTTTTTTTCTTTTTCTTTTTTCTTTTTTATTTTTTTTCTCTCTCTTTTTTTTTTTTTTTTTTTTTTTTTTAAATCTGTCATTGCTCAGGAAAAATTATAGGATTATTTTAAAGCAATTTCATCTGATATACTCTATGTGTGGGGGTGTATGTTTCCCGAAGAACGCACATGCTTTGTAATTTGAGGTGTCTTAAGCCAAGGAAACCACGTTATCACGTACAAAAGGAGTATATTTAAAAGAGGAACCCAGACATGACATTTTCTGTCTTATTTAAAAAGTGAATGAGAAAGCACTGAAAAGGAACACACACACTGCAATATGTTAAGAACTTAAGCAATTAACAAAATATTTAGACAAATTGCATATAATTATGTGCTAAAACAAAATAGCTGCCTGTAAGATCCTCCCTACCAGGATTCTATAGAGCTTCATTTGCAGAAGTGCTTCTTTGAAAAGGTTTTGAAATCTTACAGAGAATCCTGTAATCTGATTACAGCAAACAACTCTCAAAGTGGAATATTTTTGGATTTGTGTTGTTGTTGTATTCAGCTTTCAGGATTAATCATTTTCAGTCTACATGCCCACTCTAGTATGCATCCAACATCTTTACTGCTAAGAACTCACATTTCCTAATCTATAGAATATCATCTCACTCATTTAAACAGTCTCCTGCCCATAAGGGAGAAAAAAAAATTAGGGGATATTATTTCATATATTTTTTCCAACTATCCAAGGGAAAGGAAAACTTTTGCATTAGGGTTTTTTGTTTGGTTGGTTAGTTTGGTTTTGGTTTTATTTTATTTTTTTTCTTTTTTTAATGAAAAAGCTATTGATCATGTGAGTGCTAGTTTTATGATGGAGGCAAAATACTTTCTAAGCGTGTATATAATATGAGAGTATTAAATGAGTGATAACAGAAAAACATAGGAGAGAAATACTCTCACAAAAATGTTGCAAAAATGGCAGAGAGATACTTTCAACAGTCAGACCTTGATTCTGTTCTGATTTTATCACAACATTTGGCATGGCTTGTTTGGGGATGGGTTCAAGGCAAGTTACACTTAATGCCGCATTTGTACTCCAGCAATTCCTTTTGTTGCCAGAGTAAATTAGAGCAGCCTTAAAGGAGTTCATGCACAGCTTCCTATGCCCAGATTCCAGACTATGTTGTGGTTCAGGTTCTGTGCTGGCCAAAAGACCCCTGTGCATTGGAAATCCAAAAACAACATAACAAAGTATGTTATGGTTTTAGTCATATTCAAATTAATATTTTAGGTCAGAAGGATCTCAGCTGGATACCACAAGGCAACCTCCTTGGGGAAGGACAGAACTCCAGCTGCCCCTTCAGCTCTTCCAGAAGAAGAAAAGTCCATTTCTTTCAGTCACAGAAGAGATTTGCACAACACACACCACAGCTCTGCTGCTGCACACGCCTTGGCTTTCACACGCACACAATGAGAGGTTCAGTCAGGCTTGAATTCTGCAGTAGGTGTGTCCTTAGTATTCAATTGCTTATGAATATTTAAAGGTAATAAATGTCAAATTAAATGTTTAACGGTTTTGTTTACACTTAAAAGACCTTGAGAAGGATCGGGAAGAAGCCAAGTTATCTGAATTGGCCAGTTACTGAGCTCAGAGGAACATCTCCCACAGCTTCTGTTGCTCTGAAGCTGGTACCCTCTGACAACAATGTTGGATGGGGACAGACTTTTTAGCATGGCCTGTTGCGACAGAACAAGGGTTGATAGTTTTAAACTAAAGGAGGGGAAGAAATTTTTTACAGTGAGGGTGGTGAGACACTGGTCCAGGTTGGCCAGAGAGATGGTGGATGAACCATCCCTGGAGACATCCCAGGACAGGCCAAATGGGGCCCTGAGCAACCTGAGCTGGTGAAGATGTCCCTGCTCATGGCAGGTGTGGGACTGGATGAGCTTTGGTCCCTTCCAACACAAACTATTCTATGATTCTATTAATTAAAAGAGTCAGGGACACTCATGTAGGATGTGCCTACACTTACAGGCAACAAAAATATCTGTGCTCTGGGCCCTCCCAATAGTCTTACTCTAGGCGGACCCTGAAATAATTATGCAACAACAGGCTGACACCTTCTATGGTTCCTTTTCTTACTTATTTTTTTGTATTACCTCCAGGATTTCCTCATAACTTCTTGACACATTGAGGTGTACAAAGTAATTTTTAAGTAATTTTAAGTAAATTCACCTGCTTGACCTACCCATGCTTTATCATGATCAACTTGGGTTTGCTCTGCAGAGCATAGCTGTGAGAAGGAATCCTCCCACCTCCACTACAGAGTGGAATTTTCTGCAAAGACACAGACATGTAGAAGAAGGTATTTTTTTACAAATGATCTAGCAGCTACCTTATTATACCCTATTTTTATTTTTTTTTAAGAAAGTGAGAGATGAGTCCTCATTACTGCAAACTGAGGAAACAAGATCCATCATCTCAACTATTAAGGAACAGGAAAAAAAAAAAGTTAATTATATACAATTACAGTTACCTTCACCTTGGTATGCTTTAATGAACTGCAACAGTTTAATTCTGTACACATGACATTTACAGAGGTGGACAGACTTGAGATGAACTGAACAGTGACCTGTGAGTCTCCAGAGCAGGAGGTGGTACAGGAGAGAGCAAAGGTGGCAGCTAAAATCATGCTGAGGGAGCACATATTGCACTTCACATTTGGTCCCTTCTCCTCTCAGCTCTGTATTGGCTTAAATTATTGTTTTCTTGCATTCACTTGAAAACAGGCCAAGCTTTTTAAATCATGCCAGAGAAATATTCTTTTCATTTTTTGCTCTTTCTTATGGCTTTGGATTTTTAGGTTTGAACGAAGCCAAGAAAATATGAACAAGCTTTCAAATCAAAGCCACTCATTCTATTCACACACCCCAGAGTGGCATTTGCCTCTGGACTAATCGAGTTAGTCCTGCTTTGCCAATCGAAGCTGAAGGCAAACAAAAGTCTCACTTAATCTAATTGAACCTCACTTATGCTGTCCAACAAGAATGCAGATACTTGATTTGTTATAGTATTTTTCCTGTACTGCAACTACCTAAAAGTTTGAATGTGGGTTGGGGATCCAAAACCCTAGACGTTTTATAAACATAACAAAAGGACAGTTTCAAACTTCAAGAGCGTATTTTACAAGTGAGATCTCTGGAGGACAACAGTGCTGATCTTTCTGGACTTTTCTCTGTTAAGACTTTGCTGGCTGAACAGTCTGTAACTATTTTTGGTTTTGCTTGTTTTTCTTTATCTAAAGTAAGTGCAAGTTTTTCTTTGTGCCTGTAGGAAACCTTTCATTGACCCATTTCCTGAACCAAGGAAACAGTCATCAGCTTATAATTGGGTGAATTAACCACAGGAGAGAAAGCAAACTTCAAAATAATTGCTCTTTTTCCTCCTTTATGTCAACATTTTTTCTGCAACAAGCCACCTGGCTCCAAATATTTGTTTTCAAATCACCCAAATAAAAAAAACTCACCAGACAGCAGACCCTGAAAGGTCCTACAGTGAAAATCTGCTCAAATCACATCATCAGTTTTCAAAAGGAAAAGATCGGCAAAGCACACCCCCATACTGTGCATCCTTTGGCTGGGAGAGTGAGCCCCCCTGCAGCTCCGAGCTAAGGAAGCAGGAATTTTACTTTTTAAATCACATGAAGTATGCAGAGGGAGGGAGGGAGGGAGTGCGGAGAAACTGGTGCTGATCAGAGGAACTACTAATGGAACAGAAGAGTTTGAAGATGTCTGATCTCTTCTCTGCCTTGACTGTAGACAAACTCTCAGATGAATTATGAAACACACAGCCCTATCATGCCCCCCTGAAAGTTCAAGGCATAACACAGTTGTGTACTCTTCACTGGGTACTCTGCCAATCTGCTACTTATTCTCCACCTACTTTACAGAGAGAGATATTTTATGTTTTCCTTAGACAATATAGACCTATTTTTACCATCCTTCTTCCAATGTGCTCAGGGCAAGGATGGCTATAAAATATTCCTTGACATTTTGTACCTGTGTAGGGAGGCCATCAGCAATTGCTACACTGCAAACTCGGCTCTGATCTAAATATTCCAGGTCTCAAGAAGGTTTACCTCCACCCTGCTGACTGCACACCTACAGTTGTAGGAGTCATCACCACACTTCACTCATCTCCAGGGTAGATATTTGCATGCAAGCCAGTTTTCACCTTCTCCTCCTTACAGTCACAGGAAAGAAATAAGTCCTCCTAGGGAATGATTCATTTGGCTGCTTTCAAATAGCTACCTTATGGTGAGATAATTAGGCCTTAGAAAAGCCTAATTATTTCTGTTGACTATAAAGGGAACCTTGAAGAGTGCTAGACCTACAGAAACTGCCTCTGGCTCAGGTATTTCCTGAGCTACAGATCATTTGTAGCTGGAGGAAAGACGGCTCCATGCTTGCCTTGTCCTTTTGCTTTTCCCTCAGCACCCAGCATCAACTGCAAGTTACAGACCAAAGAGTTTTTCAGTGAAATTTAAATTTCACCAAACTGTGCAACTCTTTTGGAACACTCTGAGTCTTGTCTCTATCCATGGCACTTGCTGCAGGGCAGGAACTACAAAAAGGTCTTCAAACATGCCCAAGTTCTTGCCCTTTGCAGGAAGCAATAACCTTTCCAGGGGGGAAAGGAGGGTTTCAAGTCTGCTCTTAGGATGTAGTCTTGACATGCAGCAGTACAGACATCCTCTGTGATCACTTTGTGTACGTGGGAAGTAGGTTCTAAAGGAATTCACAGGACTGTCTTCAGGAAGGTTCTCTTCAGAGGGACAGGAAGACTGTGGCTTCCTACCTGCTTGGCTTTTCCAATGGGCTAACTCAAATGGACAATTTATCCTTCAGATTGTTTCTTCCAGGCCTCTGGGAACCAAATGGTAATAATTCTACTGACTTTATGTGGTGGATTGACTGTGGTTTACCACCATATGGCCGCCAAGCTGCCATCTCATTCCTCAGCAAGACGGGGAGAAAATACAATGAACTTCATGAACTTTTTCAGCATGGGTCCTTCCCATGGGTTTCAGCTCTTCAAGGACTGCTCATTCAGGGGTTTTCTTCCATGAGGTGCAGTCCTTCAGGAACAGACATGCTCCTGCATGGGTCAGTTAATAATAGGCCACAGATCCAGCCAGAAAACTTGTTCCTGCTGGGCTCGTCTTCATGAGCCACAATTCCTGCCAGGACCCTGCTCCAGCATGGACTACCCACAGGCTGCAGGTGGATTTCTGCTCCAGTGTCTCACCAGGCTATCTTCTATGGGATACAAGGCAAACTCTGCTCCAGTACCTGAAGTAGCTCCTTCCACTCCTTCTTCGCTGACCTTGGTGTCTGCAGAGCTGTTTATCTGACATTTTTTCTCACTTACCTCTCTCACAGGTATTGAATAGCACTGTCTACTCTTTCTTATGCATGTTTTCACAGGGGCAGCACCAGAGTTGCTAATTTTCTCAGCTTTGGAGAACAGTGAGTCCATCTTGGAGCCAGGTGAAACTGGCTCTGTCCAACATGGTGGCAGCTCCTGGTGTCTTCCCACAGAAGCCACCCTTGCAGCCCCCTCTGCTATCAAAACCTTACCATTTAAAGACAATACACTTCATAAGGGCCAGGATTTCTACCCCCTTCTTCCATGAATTTGGCATTCAGGTCCTGTATCTATCTATCTATCTATCTATCTATCTATGTATCTATCTATCTATTCATCCATCCATCCATCCATCCATCCATCCATCCATCCTGTCTTTTCTGCAGTCCAGACTCTTCTATTGGTCATGTTTTCCTTATTCCTTGTAACCTCAATTTAGGGCTATAATAATTAGCCATGGGGGCAAAGAGAGCAGCTTCAAGCTTCCTTCTGCAAACAAGAAAGTGATGAATTCAGTTTTCAGGTCTCTCTGAAACACGCCTTTTAAGCTCCTTGTCAGGGCAATACTTCACCAGTGCTGGTGCCTTTGCTACAGTCAGTTATTTCAGGAATGCTATGAAATTAATGATGCTAAAGTGGTTTTGGTTTGGTTTTTGGTTTTGGTTTTGTTTGGTTTGTGGTGTTGTTGTTTTAAGGTCTAATTTGTTTAGAGGTGCTCTCTGGCACTCCTAACTCCCATTTCACAAGTCCCATTATACACCCTGAGTGCCCATGTCCTTCTTATGAGAAAAAATAATTTAAGAAGCAGATATATGCCATGAGGCTCCCCTCTGAGGCAGCTAAATGGAAAATCTAAAATGATGCTGTTTCAGAAACACTTCCATACATAAATCTGAAAGTGTGTATTAACAGGTTAGTTTAACATGCATTTCAGGGTGGCTACAGGAAAGTCACAGATGTAATTTTAGCCCTATTCTTATCATTCTTGATGGATCATGAAATAAATTTACAGCTTTAAATATACTGTAGAATTAGGCATTTCATGCCTTCATCTTATATATGTGCATAAAATTTGTTTGCATATACACATAAATTAATAGATGTATCTATAAAATTAATTGCATCTTGAAAATATGAATACCACTAACCAACAATCTCAAAACAAAAAAAAAAAAAAAACCACACATTATGTTGCTGCTGACTTCTTCACTTTTCTTTCTCTGCATCTCCTACACTGTTAGCAATTTTGTCCATGCTATAATTTCAGTATATGGTGAATTTTCAACTGACTTTATGGATTATAGGACTACCTCTTCTGTTGTGGATTAGTGATGTTGAAGGAGCAGTGTAAGGAAGTCAGGATTTTCTTTGTCTGTACATCTATCCCTAGGATTAGTGACAGTTTTTATTTTGAAAACCTGTTATCTTGACATCTTTTTATAGTGTTGCAGTTGTCATCTGTGTCATAGAATCTCCAAGAAAAAATTGCCTAGAAGCCACTAAAACTGCTTTTGCAGAAGAAAGCTTTTTTGGGGGCTGGAAGAAAGAAAGTTTCATTTGTGTATTCAGACATTCCATTAGGGTCCTTTCTCTCTACCCAGGGGTATGTGGGATACACTGAAGTCTGTATGATGTACAGATTCCACAAAACCCCTTATTAATAGGAATACTGACTGACATGGTCATGAAGCTCCTCTTACTAGTAGGAAAGCTCCTGTGGAAGCTGGCCTTGTTGTTTAGGAAGGCCAGGAGAGAGGAAACTGCACCAGTGTAGTCTCAGTTACTGCTACAGCCCATTCCAGGCTAACAGGAAAGAGATAAAACTTTCTGGATAGCTGATGGGATTCCAGTCCCACTGGAGAACTTGGAAATGGGTAATTATAGAACAACACGTCCCCTGTTCTTCATTCAGGCAGTATGCCAATGGATCCAAATGCCTGGAGACAATGATGATTTTTAATTTTTTCTTCTTCTTAAACATGAAAACAGAGAATAGGGTATTCTAAGAGACTTACTCTATAACAGCCACGACCACTCCTGCATGCAGTTATGCACTCACACACATGCACATGCAGATACACTTGCTAAATTTTCAAGAAGAGTGAGCTAATTCTTTATATCAGATCCCCCAGCCTGGTGCTTTCACCCTCTATTTTATATTTCTTTGTACATAAAAGTGTCTATCATTTTTGTGTAAGGTAACACTTTGCTATGGAGGCCCATTACATTACTAAAAACACCATACAAAACAAAGAACTCTTTCTTCCACTTCTATACATGATAAAATACTTCCTAGTACAAACACACACTCAGAAATAAACTTGTAGTAACTCATAAAGTGTGGACTTGAAGTAATGAAGAAGTTGGGGAACATTCCCACCAACTGTGGGAAGCGAGGGATAGACTCCTGTGTCATCAGGTAGGAGCTATATAGCTATAGCTCCATCTTTAGTTTTGGGCTACATTTACTGCTGAAGAAGATGAACAAGTCACATTCCAGAGCCAGTTGCCTGATCCTCTAGCAAGGCCTTCCATGAGAAGGTCTTTCTGCTGATAGACAAGGGAACCCTCCAGGGTATGTACTTTGGCTGAAGTGCCAGTAAGCTCATCTGATTAGCACTTAGATTTAATAGAGCTGATTTGACACTTTCCAAACTACTGTTCCATTCAAGCTTTCCGTTGTAACCTTCCTAAGTGCAAGATACAATCGCAGTCGTAAGAATAGGATCATTAGGCAGACAGAGATCCATATTTTAACCTTTGTCTAGTTTTGATCTGAGTAGGTGAGATACCAGCTCTCCCACCAAAACAGCCTTACCACAGTGACTCAGAAGGAAAGTTTAAAGACAGTGATGGTAGTCCAGGTATGTAAGTGCATGCAAATGCTCTCCTACTGTAGCAAAAGAAATTTCCTAGTTTGTTGATATGGATTTTATATAAAGGATGACAGAAGATAAAGAAGAACAGGAAGAGTAAAAAAAAAAAAAAAAGTAGGCAGGACATCAAGAAATTATGACAAGGACAGTTTTGAGATTGTGAGATATTTGGAGGAATGCAAAAATACTATGAGAAGCTGTTTTCTGCAAAACTTCTAGACCAAGATATTTTTATTTTATCTTCAGCAGTTTGATCTGACTGCTAATCTGAGATGCTGCCAGAATTTTATTTGCCTTCTTTTTTTGTCTAGTAAACACTTGCTTGTTTAGTTAAGATGCAAATATTGTTAAGAACATTTTACCAGATGCTTCCCTGGGTTCAAAACAGAATTGCCTTTAGAGTTTCCATTTGGGCCTTTTATTCTGCTTATGGTAATTTAAACAACCCACGTGACAGTAGTTAAATGCTCAAAACTTCATTTCTAACTGATATGCACCAGATCATCTGTACCCTAAGAGATCATGCCCAGGAAATCCAGATTATAAATGTAGATACTGTAATGTAAAATGATAGGAAGAGAACCTTAATGAGAACACAGTTTAAATGCCAGTCTGAAATAATACACAAAATTCAGCCTTGTGTTATTTGTACTTTTACACCCATTAAAACAAATGAAAGGAGATGTCTGCACAGATATTTGGGTATGCAGGTCGGATCTAAAAACTACTGTATATTTTCTAGGAAATTTCAGGAAGTCTGATTCAAACTGGTGGTTTTGTGCCACTCCTGTTAGCCTGCTCAACTACACTGATCCTTGAACAGAAAGCATCACTCTGGCGAATATTTATGCCAAAGGGTGACTACTTGCAATTCTAATGAAACATCTTCATATTTCATCAAGGAAGGAGAAGGGAAACACAGAAGTGTCACTGTCAAGAATTATCTTTCTCTTTACATGATACCTTTATGTTGAATTTTTAAGGGTCGGGAGGAGGACTGCCAGTTCAGTTGCTGAATTAGTGAGATCTGATGTGTCTGTCAATGTGCTTTCATGTCATCTGTGGACCAAAAAGACAATGAGATAGCCTGTCTTTTAGTGGAGATCAAACAACTTTGTAAGTCCATCAGGTTGAGACAACATCTCTTGAACTTCAGAGCCTTAATCTGTGTTGCTGCTGTTAGTTTTACAAAAAATGAATTTTGAGGTAAAAAGTGCTTACATCAATAGTCTGAATGACCTTATGAATTATCAAGGTGCCTGAGAAATTCTCCATGGCCTGCTGATAACATATGAAGATACCTCCAAGGTAAGGAATTGGTGTTATTTCCCTTCTACAAACAAAAGGCCTATATGACATATAAATCCAGTGATCAACTAAAAAGCACGCAGAGGAGAGCTGTACCTGTTTCTCAGTCTCTGTTTGTGCAAGTCAGTTATTCTAAGGGAATCCACTGAGAGTTTAATTTTTCTAGTTACTTTAAGACTTATAGCCCATTACCAGATAAGAGGCAGACCAGATCCCCATCCTCGAAATTTAGGGAAGTCATGGCAGTTTCCAGTCCTTATTTTCAGAAATGCATTTAATGGAAATACATAGAAGAGTAATGACTGTCCTCTCCACCTACTTCTCTTGCATACAGATTTCACACCTCCGTATCTCAACCTGGAAGATTATCTTATGTATTTCTCTACTCCCCAGAAGCTCTGGCCTGCTTGCGAAATCTACACAGTGTAATAATAAAGTTTTATTTTTTTTACCATCTTTCTTCAAGGAACTGGCCTGGATACATGGATATTTTTCATACCATTCAACAAAATATCACAAAGTTACCATTGCATGTTCTGTAATGATATCTTAAAGGTAAAGACTATGTCCCTGCACCAAAACTTTGAATTTGACATCAGCTTTTTCTTTATTTGAAGTAACGACATCAAAGCAAAACCAATTTGCAGTTCCTATTACTGGTTTTACACAGGAATCAAGGGATTAAAAACAAACATTGTATTTCTCAGAAGCAAAGCAGCAACCATGCTGACCATGGCCTCCTAAAGCTGAAGGCCTTATTATCAGCCATCTACAGCTGTGCTCCCAGTGGACGCTTCCACCCTGGTCCAGTAAGAACTCAAAGGCCATGTCTACACTTCAGCTGCTGAGGCACCATTAGATTTATTGTCATAACCAGAAGCAGGTGCTCTGTAGTGAATAAATGTTGCTGTTGGTCTGTCAGTTTCTGATTGCACCCGTTAACAGATGGACATACAAATTCAGGTTGGCACCCGCTACCGCACCATTTCTCTCCTTGTTTTCCCAAAGAGAGCAGAGTTTTGCTTGATATACACTGTTGGGTGTGTAGGAGCAAAATCAGACCCCCCAAAATCTTAAGTAAGGAAACACAAATGCATGCAAAGATAATGTTTTGCACAGCCCTGGAAAATATCAACTTAGATTGTTTTAAATACAAATAAACTCAAGCAAGCTCAAGCAATTAGCTTGGCACAACTCTGAAATGTGTTTAATGGCTGAGTGATCAAAAGGTTTTCCATCAACTTTAGCTGAATCAAACTGGCAAGTAAATCTTTCCTTACACATAATTTTCCGAAGTTTGAAGTGACAAATTGGACTGAACTCAATTAAAGCAGCAGGTTCTACGCATTTAATTGCAAGCAGTGTCTATGATTGTGAAGGAATCCAATTCAAAATGAAAACACAGATGTGGCTGTGGCGTAGCTCTGTAAAACACAAAGAGTCAAAACCCACTTCAATCAAGAAAAAGTTACAGGCAATGTAAAATTATGTATTCTGACATACTTCTGGAACACTAGCTGTAGGCAAGTATTAAAATATAAAATAGAGAACTATTCACCTAGCTACATCATTGCAGTCCAAAAATGCTATGAGAAAAAGTAAGTAAATATTTGTAAAGCAGTTTGACTGTGAAAAGTGCATAAAAATACCAGTGGTGCTTCCAATTACTATGCAATGGCACTTCAGTGAATTAATTGTATCATCCATTAGAATATATTAAAAGAAAAAGTTTGTGCTAAAAATAGTAATTAAAGAATTACTTTCTAACAGGACACTGAGTCACTATGGGGGACATGCTTAGGGGGTAAATTTAGTATTTAGTCCTCCAGCACATACACATGGGTCCCATTAATATCAATGGGAGCCATATACACCTTCAAGGGCAGGTTTCAACTTGCACCGGGAAAGCTAAACTAAAAAGGCAGCAAATACAGCAGATCAAGTTATTCTTAAAATTGACCCAGGTGAACACAACATGTGATAGCATTTTAGGCTCTGCACTCAGTGAAAATTAAAGTTGTTAAATAAGCAATGGAATCAATTATAAGCAATTGTGGTGTGTATTTATAGAAACAGCACCTCCATCAAATATCTAAACAACTAAAAAGGGAACCTATTACTGTTTGATTTTGGTCCTTGGAAGATGATGATTTCCATAGTAAGGCAAGTGTGAGAATCATTTTAAAAGCTCAGCAGGGAATTTCTGTGCAGCCTATGAGTTCTGTTTGAAAATGGGAGCTTTTTATATGTATCTGTGTCAGGCTGCAGACACTATTTTGGATGTGGGATTTTTTGTCCTTTCACATCGTGGTTGGGGATGAATTGTAGAGACAGTTGTGAAAGGGCTAACCCATCAAAAAGACTGGAAAGATGACTGAAACCCTAAAGAGGACTTGGTTAAACAAGCAAGGGGAAAAAAACCTATTTGAACTGAGAAGAGATCCCTCAAAAAGCTGAATGAAACCTTCCAAAAAAGGGAAACAGAAGAGAACTAGTTAAATATAAAAGCATAATACAGCAGGACAAAAGGGGGAAAAAATCATTTTGAAGAACATATTGCTAAAACCATAAAGATGAAAAGTTTTTTCACAGCACCAGAATAAGGAAATCTGCCAGACTGAGAGATTATCAAGAAGTAAAAACTCATACAGAGAAAAGAAGGCTGTAGAAAAAATGAAATCTTCTCCATGATCAATGTTGATATGTTAAGGGAGATTCTCACACCAGAAATTTTTCATAGAAAGAGGTGATTTTAAACACCTATTTCAAGTTAGAGTATCAGTGGAAAGGTCTTAAGAGTGAATCAATAAAATTAACAGTATTGCATCATCAGGACCAGATGGTATTCACCCAAGAGTTCCAGAAGAACTCAAGTATAAAATTGCTAAACTATTAATTACACTGAGTAATCTTTTGTCTAAAAGAGTGTCCGCTATAATAATGGGGTGTCAATGTGGATTTTTTTTTTTATTTTTTTTTTCAGAAGAGGTAGTGTAAACCACAGATCAGTTAAATCATACTTGCCAATTTGATAGAAATTACAACAAAGAACAGAAACAGGAGCCACATGGAAAATGGGAGACAGTGGCAAAAGACAAATTCTTTTTGCAGGGGAAGTTATGCCCCCAAAATCTGCTAGAGTTCTTGTTATTTCCTAAAGTTTTTTAAAATACATCCTTTATTATATTTTGCCTCCTGCTAACTATCTTAATAAAGGTAGAGGACAAGGAGAGAAGAGTAATCTTCTGCTGAGGAGTACATAGGAAAGAGGATATTGGAGGCTTTCCAGGGTAGGAAGAGGCAGCAGCAGAGTGAAGTTTTGTCATTGTCCACACTTTAGGATCTCCAAGAAGACCTTTGTAACTTGCCTAAGAGGTGCAAAGGTAGTGGACTTCATGAGGTATCTAATCAAGTTATATGCTGGTACAGGTGAGGAGCCAGCAATCTTCTCTTGTACAAGTATGTACTCTATAGGCATATAATTATGCATGCTGCTTTTAATACTTTGATGACTTAATATTTTAAAGGTCTTTGATGAGGAAACTTGATAAGTGATAGGTGATGCTGAATAAAGAGAGCACACGAACTTGGCCACTTATGGTAATTAATTTTCCCCATGCTTACCAGGCACCTGTAATCATTGTGCTAAGGAAGCTGGAAGGTGTATCTATTCTTATTCTCCTTAATATCTGTTCATGAATGTCATGTCATGTCCACTTTGACTATACCCTTCTTGATCTGGGGAAATCAGACTTGTACATAGCATTCACAATGTGGGTGCACACCAGCTTTATAAAACAGCAAAATATTGGCCTCTGTCTTCTTTTCTGTTCCCTTTCTGATGACAAATAATATTTTATTGACTTTTTTGGGTGTCAGTACATGTTCAAATTATTATTTCAGGGAAACGTCAACAGTGACTCCAAGATCTCCTTCTTACAACTGTTTTTTTCTGAGTTCAGTATCACGTTTCTATGCTTCAGACTTCTTCCTCTAGATTCATTCATTGCCTTGTATTTTTTAACCTAGAAACTCATCTACCAGGTACGGGCCTCTTTGCTCAGTTTTGTTAGGTTCTTCTGCAGTTCCTCATTAAAGCTTCAGCTAAATATCATTTTTAAGCCTAAAGGTTTCACTGTTCTTTGCTTTATCAAGGGCATTGATGACAACATCGAATAAAACTGATGGCTACACCAGTCCTGGTGGCAACTGAATGGTGACTTGTCTCCATCCTGAAAAGCAGCTATAATAATAATCCTTTGTTTCCTGTCTTTTACTTAACTTTAAGAACTTTTTTCCTCCATTCCCATAGTAATTGAATTTCTTCAATATTTGGCATAAAGACCCACCAAAGTTGTGGGTGGGATTCTTTTGTTTCTTTGTTTGTTTTCCAATATCTAAAGTCATTATGACCACTCTATCCTTTTACTGAGGTGCTTACAAATTGACGGTAAAACTCCAGCAAGTAGTAAGACAGAATTTCCCTTTACAAAAGCTGTGTGAATTCTTTCCCAACAGGTGATGCTTATGTAATTCCTCATTACAAATTACTAGGGACAACGGTCAGACTCATCAGCCTGTAGTTTCCAGGATCTGCTATAGAACTGTTTGTGTAGAGAGGTGCTGTGTTTTCAACTCAGCAGTCAGCTCTCACAGTAGTTACTGGTAAAAAGAGGTGATGTACTTTGGTCAGCAGCTGGAAGATGGATACCGAAAGACAGGCCATTGAGATGAAAGAAAAGTATAGAACTCTGTAAAATATGGAGTGTCATGAAGATGGTACGAATTCCTATAACGTTTAATAGTTCAAGACATACAGGACATCACACAAAATGTATTGTTAAACTCCAGTGTCTCCCCAGCCAGACAGTCCCAGGAGTACACTTAAGAGATCTGCTACTCCGAGAAGAGCTACTGGTCTAAGATGCCTTCCTTTTCCTCATTGATTCAATGTTTGTTTCTTTGTGTGGATGACAAGGGGAACACTCTCAGTGGGACAGAGATTTATGGAATTGGGGAAAGAGAAAAAAAAAATTTAGAATAAAGGTGAAAAGCTCCTGTTTCCCTCCCTTTTCCCAGCAAATCACTGTTGCTGCACTAGGCAGAATATCTGCCCTGTGAAAGCATCCCTGGGACTCCAACTCACAGACAATGCTGAGACTCCAGGCCAAATGTTTACAGTCACCAGCAAATGTGCAGTCTAGAGTTCAAAACAAAGTACACAAAAAAGTCCAGCTCAGGTGTTTATGACATGTAGAAACAACAGAATTGGTAACAAATCAGCCAGCCTGCTATATTATGATGTGAAAGAAATAACAGTTACACTGAAAAATGGTGGTATTATTATTTGCTTATTATAGTCTTGGATCTTTTAGTAATTTAGGTGGAAAAACTACAAGCTGCAAAATGAATTGATTTTTTATTTATTAGGCACAAAACATACCTGTGCTCTTTCAAACCATTTCAGATTAAAAGTATGACCATTAATGAATCATAAAATACGACCTTTATTTTATCTCCCTCAGAGTAGCTGAAAACTCCTTGATTGGATAAAGACTGAAATGTTTTTTATGACTTTATGAAAACTAAACCAGTCCTAAATCTGAAGTAGTTTGTTTATCACTTATTTGATGCACCTGTGAAATTTCCTTGTCAACAGTTTCTGCTTTAAAAGATGATACTAGATCTTAGTTGTGAATTTAGATATAGCTCATCTCGGAAGAAGATTATATTCAGAACTGAGGACACTTTACATCTAAATAAGAGTTTCCACATGGGGTTTTAAGATACTTGAACTGTGATGTTCTAAGTTCACACCTCCAATTAATTTGAATTAATTTTCCTAAGTGTGTAGATGTCAGCTGGCTCAAAAACTCTAGATATAAACAACTTCACACTCTGGCAAAGCTTAGATGTAAACTTGACAGCTTGGATGCATTTCTATTGACTTGAAGCCAGGACTTGAAACAGACAGAACAAATTAATGTGCGAAATACCCTTAACCAGTATTTCAGAATTCTGAGAAACAATTTCTACCAGAAGCTGTTTGAGAAAGTCTGAACCCTATTTCAACAGTTATCATGTTTTAATAAGGTTTATCTAAGCTCAGCCTCTGGAAACTTTGAAGTTTGCTGTTTCTTAATAAAATTTGTTTCATTCCATATCTACACATTCTGTGCTTAAATAGGCTTGGCACACTTCACATCAGCTAATGCTGCATTAAAGAGCTGTATATGGCACAAAAATGTCAAAGGCAGCTTTGAAATGTAATGAAAATGCTCTGAATGGAGACTTGGAAAAAGGTTCTTTTGCTGTTACATATTGGTACATGTATTACTGCACCAAGAGATATCAGAGCTTTGATCTTACATGCACCTAAAAATATCCGACTTCAATAGAGTGCTCAAACAATTCTTTTCCCTCACAATGAACCCATATGTTCTTTCAGCACAAAAGAAAATTAGCTTTTACTGCTCAAAATTAAATGCTGTAGAACAAGCCAAATATAGGTCATTCCTAGCAAGGTTGTGATCCTGTTAGATAACATGCAGAAGGCTCAGGTCTGGGCAGCATATGTATGGAAGATGGCCAGAGGGTTGAAGAAAGCTGCAATTTGGTAAATGTGTTGGAAATTAACTAAGCAATGTAACCCAGTATTAAACTGGACCCTTCTAGTATTGAAAGGCAACTTCTTAGTATAGAGGCAGGAGAGATGGTTATGACAACTCGTGGTCATTAGTGATGCCATATCATTTGTCCGAGAAGAGTTTTATTAGTCCTGGTTTCCCAGACAAATTCCAATTTCAGTAATGATATCCACTGACCTACATTATCCTTGCAGTGTGAGCTGAAAGAAGTTTTTCTTCCCGTTTGTGTCTCTGTGACAGTTCATTATTGCTGCATGTTGACAAACAGATGTTATTCTCTACCCAGGAGACGAGTGTGCATGGCAAATACCATACAATAGCTGTGATAGCTCTACAATAAACCCCAGAACATTGCAGGCGGAATGTGTAACTCTGCACCTATCTCTGCCACAATGTCTTCTGTTACGTTTATACAGTACGATGTGGCCAAAATCCATGTAAGGGTCTGTCAGTCCTTCTGGGATGCTGAGCTATGGGGAGAATCCTATTGCTGATACATCTAAAATGAGAGTAGAAAAAGCCTGTATTGTTTGCTGTAATTTATTTTGTATAATAAGAACTCCTGCACATATCCTTAAAAAAAAAAAAAAAGAAAAAATACAGGGCAACAATTTTGTTTGTAAAAATGATACTTTCACCTATATTTTCTACACAGGTAAACAAAGGCACAAATATCTTCCAGCACCAGCTCACTGTTACACTCTGCTACTTTTCAAACAAGATCAGCACTTAAAGTTTGACATGACAGACCAGAACCCCTGGTGGTCATTGCCTGGGAAAGTGGTTTGAAATGGGCAATAAACTGATTGCCAAGTCAAAGGTGAAGCAAAGTACTCGCAGTGGCTTGAGAGCAATGAAGCATTACCAGAAAGGAAAAAGTGAGAATATAAAAGAGAAGGAGGAAGGCAGGAGACAAGAAAGATGAAAAAGAGGGCAAGGGAATCTAATGAAAACTTAATGGGCTTGTGCTGGTGAATGGTGTTTCTCTGTCACAGCAATCCTTGGTGTGAAACAGCAAGACTTTTCTTGCTGTATGTAATCGCACCAGGGATGACATATAATAAATAGAGGGAGACAAGGCTGTTTTCATTCACAATACAGTCCCATTATTTCATTTCCCCTTCGTGGAAAACATTAGCTCAGAAGCTAACCTAAACTTTTGGTGGGGCTGAGTTCAAATGCCAGGCGTGCTTCCTGTTAATGTGGAGCACAAAGCCATAGAGGCTTAGATGGTTCAGCAACATGATTCAGAAAATTTCACCCTACTGTCAAGAGTTAAATGCCTCTTCTATGCTGGTTGAGGTGGTCCCAGGTGATTACTGCTAACGGGCTGTTTGGAGGCTGACATGAAATTAATTTGTCATCTTAAACCAACAGCAGGTCAATCGAATATCTCCCTCCCATGGTGAATGATGCAAGATATTAGAGAAAGCAAAAATAAAAGGAATATGGAGCACCTGTCTCCACTGCAGAAACGATGTCTCTTGTGGGACATTTTCAATGCCAAACAACTACATTTTCCATACACACATACTTGGAAAGAGGCTTCAGTTTATAGTGCTGTCACAGCTGAGTAACTTCTGAAAGTATGGGGAAAGAAGAGAGGAAGAAATAACATGGGCTAAAAAATAAATGTGAAGGTAACTCAGGAATCCACATCAAACTCAGCCTGGTTTTCTATCACTGGTCCCTCGATTTAGTTGAGGTATGTTTTCACTTGGGCTGCACTCCAGAGTATGACCTGACTACTCCTATTACATCGGTTCCTTCTAGGGAAATGAAATATTAGCCTATTTTCTTAACTTCTGTATTAAGAAGACAAGTTAATTTTTCACCCCTCTGGTGAATTATTGTATGATCGGTTTATATGAGAGATGTCCCAGGAGTGAGAAAATGAGTCATAACTCACAGGAGGTGAAGCTACAAGTGAGTAATGAAGAATATGAGGATCATTCTTTCCTCTCAGTGCCTGCACAGGCTTGTTCTGCAATTAGAAGGGCAGGGGAATAGGTAAATACACAGCCGAGCCACGAGTCATCTCTGATCTTCGGGAAACAGGCTTATGAAATTTATTTTTGTTGGAAATGAACATGTGGGGCTATAAAATACATTAAAAGCTCCTCACTTCCTACCTAAGCACTTCATTAAAGTGCTAGGCTATGGAGCAGCTCTTACAGGAGAGTTTCCCGAGGACACGACAGTGACTCAGTCCAGAGTTCTGTTCCTCCTCGTTGCTGCATGCCCATCACCTCTACCTTGCAAGGCTCAGAACAGTCGGCAAAACCAGCTTAGAAGATGCATCCTGAGAAAGGTCTCTAAGTCCTCACTACCACATCTGTGATCTGTGTGATCCTCTGGGATACTGTAGACTGAATGGAAATGTTTTTCAATGCCCTGACCTGTCTTAGTTCTCTATCACCAGCCCACACGCTACCTATTTTCACTGTCTCAAATACCTTCTTTACTGATCTAGTTGCTCACAGCACATAGCAGTCAGGATCTGACCAGTTCTTGCTGAAGCTTTAATTCCACAGGATGCAAAAAGCCATTTTCAAGATCCCCACACTTCTGATGCTTATCCCAGCACAGCTGTTACTTGCAATGCTGTAAGCAAAAGCCCTCTTCATCAGCATGTCATTTTTTAAGCATGAATAGAGATAGAATCATAGAATAGTTTGGGTTTTAGAAGGGACCTTCAAAGCTCATCCAGTTCAACCCCTGCCATGAGCAGGGACATCTTCACCCAGACCAGGTTGCTCAGAGCCCCATCCAGCCTGGCCTGGGATGTCTCCAAGGACGGGGCATCCACCAATCGGGCAACCTCTTCCAGTGTTTCACCACCCTTATTGTAAAAAATCACTTCCTCTTGTCTAGCCTGAATCTCCCCTCCTTTAGTGTAAAACCATCATCCCGTGCTGCCTCACAGCAAGGTATGCCAGCTTATGCACTGAACCTGGTCTCTCATGGAAAGCGAGTGCAACTCTCATGAATCTGCTTTTAGTGGAAAACACATCTGAAGTGAATTTTGGCACCTGGGGATGAAGTGGGAGGTCCCTATGTAGACAGTAGCTTGTGCTGCTGAGCAGAAAGTAGAGGAAAATCTCAAAGCTTCAGGAACTTCAGCTGTAAGGTCCCCTAGGTCACCAGGCATCTCCAAGTTTTTCTGTTCGATGTAACAAACTTGATGTTTTTTGCAGTTATGTTGTGTTCTGGTGAAATTATCTTCTGACCAGGCCAAGGTAACCTCAAGGGCATCTAGTCTTCTTGCTGTTACAGTGTTTGTGATGAAAAATATGTGCTCTCTGAAATTCAAACATTCTTTAACCCTTGGAGAAATTTTTCTCCAGTTATCTTTAATTTCCACTTTGTTGAAGCAGTGTTTCTTAACAGGTTTCTTGCTACCTGCATTGCTATACTGGCTATAAAGTTTACCATAAATAACAAGAAAAGATGCAGGTGCAAATGGCCACTTAAAACAGTGATCTGCAGACTCAGACCATCTTCAAATCTGAATCTAGTTCACTGACAATTCAGTATAAGCCCATTTACTCAGTCCATTTGATGACCTTTTATATACTATGCCACAATATGACTACTGGGGCAGCAGGAGGAAAAGATGCAGTAATAAGACTTTCTGAAAGAGAAGACAAAGATTGGTAGCAAATCTCACATAGCTAGAAACCTCACATCTGCTAACATCACCATCTAAATACACGATTTTGTCCTTTGTGCTATGAAAGCCAGCAGCAGCTGCCCCCTCGCTGTGAATACAGAATGAAACAATTTATTACAAAAGGGACCTCTCTAAATCAATCTAAAAATTGCTACCAGAGGCCTGGAAGCAGATGTGACATATAAAACTCTACACCATCAAGTGTACAAAGGCTTGTTCATTCTAATGATGCATGATGAATTCTTCCTCAGCATTTGAAAAAGTGCTCGAACATGCTTTAAATGACAACATTTCAAAATCACCACTCACAGAAGGCAGTTTCCTTCCCCTGCTTTAACAGATCAGACACTTGGTACATTTTGGAGACACAAGCAAGTAATACATGAAAGTTTTCTTTCCCTTGCTCTAAAAACTTGGGCTAAATCTATGCCTATACATCTACACGTGCACTTGGATGTTTTATCTTCTATCCACTCACACAGAGGATGCCTGAAGGTCATATATGGACCTTCTGATTTCTCAGATACATAATGTTTGCTAAACACATTTTTCCTATTATATGCTACTGATTTCAGTTTTGTTCCACAACAATTGCCCCTTGAGGTTAACACATACAATAAGAATCACCTACTTAAAGTAACTTGAATTTTGAAGGCTCCCAGCAACAGTTTCCACCTGACCTTATGCTCTTATTTGTACAAACAGTTCTTCTCAAAGACATGTTTTTCCCTTCCAAACAGCTGTATTTTAACCCTACATCTGAAAATAATACAAACAAAAAAATAAGGTACAAGCAACCTCTCAGCTCTTCTTTAGTAGGATCATCAAACGCATCTCAGAGGTAACATACAGTGACATTTGTAGTTCTAGTTTGCGCTGGGGAGAGGGCTGTATTAAAATATTAGAGAAATACAGATAATAATACTCCAATTATTCAAAATAAAAGATGGAATATAGAGTTCCAATGTATCAGTCTTTTGAAATTAATAAATCCATCAAGGAACATATATATATTTAATTGAGGGGAAAAACTAAAGTTCCTCTAAGAACATTATATGCATATATTTACTTAGAATACAGTCCAGCCAAAATCTGTAATGCCTACTCATATTCCATGGAGTACCCTGTAATTGTGGAGGCTGAATGTTTTACTGGGTAATGTTTCCAGCATCTATGGTGAATGACAAATCTATCACCATGTAAAACCCTTGAAGTGCCTTGCAAAGTCATAGAAAAACAGGGCACTCTGATTGGGGACCAACTCACCTGGATTAGCAGCCAGGCACAGGCACAGCCGCGATGCATCAGGGCTGTAGCTCAGGTAAGATAACGTCACTGATAACAAAAATTTTACCAGAAAATCTCAAAATTCTGTTTTACCTTGTGCATTAGGACTATGCACCTATTGATGCAGGCATTTCACTTTTTACATTGTCATGTACAATATGGTCGAAGTGTTGCTTGCACACTCCTTGCTGTTGATGCTGTTGTGACATCTAAATCAAGTCAGGGAGAGCCAGCAAACCACGTCAAGCTACAACGTGATATTTCCAGTCATGTTAATTATTAAACAATCTAAACGGGAAAAAGATATCGTGAAGGTCTGACTACTACAAAAGCTTCACTCATATTTTTATGCTATCTGAATCATGAGATAAGATTCCATACATTCACTGGGAAGTAATAAAATGCAAATTCTGCTAAGTCTTTCCTTATCAGATTTGTAACATATTCTCCCAAATGGATTTCCTAGTTTCAAATACGGGGTTGACCTAAAAGCAAAGCCTTCCTCTCAGCAGGGGGATTTTTAGGGCATTGCTCCGTCACATAGCTATTTATTCGCATGAATCTTATAAAAAAGTAAGTCTTATCCTTTATCTCTGTGACAAACTTGTTTCAGTTAAGTCAGTCTGTTCAGAGGCTACTAGAAAGAAGATGGAAAGAAGGAGGAGCTGATGTGCAGTGTGACTACAGCAGGATCTTTCCTGAAAAACAGACTAAAACTCGCCCCAGTTTGCAGACAGTGTCTGGTTTACATCATAATGCTCTGAATTAGCTCATTAGTGTCTGGGACGCAGTGATGCTGAGCTCAGCTCTGCCGATGAGATGCTGCTTCCTGCCCCACAGAGATTATGGGGGCCCAATACAAGAGCAACTAGTTAAAATTTTATGGCTTATGTTGTAAAAGAGGCAAGACTTATGGTTTTGGCACATGGAAGAGTTATGGAAGCCTGATAGGTTATTGTCTCTTAGATGAGATGTATTTTTGGATGGTAACTGTCCATGTGAATGCTTCTAATCTATCCCAATTGCAAAGTAATATGGCTTAGTTTAAAACTTTTTCAATGGTGTTTAAGCTTCAGTGCATGACATCACTTTTAGGGTGGGCCAAGAGCAAACTCCACAACTGCTCCTGTGGCTCACAGTTGGGGATAATAGGTTAAATCATGGTAATACAGCTGCAGACCTGCAAGTCTAACAGTTTGTTCCAGCAGCAAAGCCCATGAATGAAGTCTCTGAACAGACAACATAAACAGTGACACACCTTTACATTTATCTGTCTATCTATCTATCTATCTATCTATCTATCTATCTATCTATCTATCTATCTGTCTGTCTATCTGTCTATCTATGTATCTATTTAATGGATGATTGAGGCATTTTTTGGTGGCAGGAGTCAGCTTTTAAAATGCTCTTGCTAGGCAACACAAGCTCCTAATGTAGATGCAGTTCAACTTAATCTACCATTACCTTCTGTTCCGCTTAGTTTAGGCTTTTGCTTCCCTTTGCCAAATAAATTTCAGCAAGGGTTAAAATGTATCTGAATGCATCTGGTCCACACTGCTGGGCTAGCACAGTTTCAGATTGATTCAGTCAAACTGAAGCAAGTTTTCTGGTGCTCACAAGCTTTCAACTAATTGACTATACAAGTTACTCAGACTATATGGTCCTCTACCCAACCTTTTAGCAGATTAGAGTCACACTTTCTATAGCCAAAGGACTTTATAAATTGTACGATGATATTTACTACTCTATTACTTTTTTCTAAATGGAAAGTCTCCTTGGGACATGAAAGAGGTAAATATACTCTGAACAGTTACAAATCCTCATTCAGTCCCTTCTCCGTTCATTTTTTTAAGCACTCAAAGCATCTATACTGAATTCAGAGGGTTGCAGACACAGCTAAAATCTTCATGGGAGGACAGGTGTTGCCTAGGTGGACTGTCAAGAAATTCAGCTTCAACATGGGAATAGCTCAGATCTGCTCAGGTGAATTGTTCTTGGAGTTAACCTTCCTACATATTTCCATCCCTCCTTAAAAACTCCACTTTTTATTAAATTACTAGCTTATTTCATAACTACTGTTGCTGACTCCATTGATGCTTTACTGGCTAAAAGGGGTTGTGCCTAATCCACATAGACCAGATACTACAGTTAAAAGTTCAGAAATTTGCAATGTTTTATTAAAAATAAATAAATTTAAATGTGTGGAAGAATTTATTGAGGATGCTGCAAAGGTATTTCACGGGAAAACATAATGAACAGAACACAATCATCCTCTGTGTTCTCTCTGTTTTATTCAGAACTTAACATCTACAAATGCTCATCAGAAGATAAGGTCTTCTACCCAATTATACTAGCTATATATACAGAAACAAAAAAAGAAAGAGAAGAAAATAAATCTCATTATTAGACATTTCAAAATCAACAAAAACAAAGTTAATCAGGATGGATTTATCCTGCAGTTCTGTGCCCCGCTCCTGTGTAGATGAAAGACAATGCATCTGACTGATGATGCAAATTCAGATGTGATCAACCATGCAGAGAGAAGAATGAGAAGTGCTTGGTTAACCTTACCAATGTGTGGCTTTTTGGGGAACAAAGTGAAACTAAAGAAACAGATAGTAGCCAGAAAGTGGAATCCTACTGAGCAACATTTCAGCAGAAGAAAATTTGCACAACGATGAACTGTCTATACAGCTCATTCTGCCACAAAAAAAAAGAGTCCCATAAAATTTAATAGGGCTAGAATGAATAGAAATCTCCACAAGAGATTAAGACAAAATGAAGACAGAAGATTTTAAAACAAAAAAGGTGGAATAATCCCCTTTACATGAAATACTTTATGAGTGAGATCCTTTCTGTGCAATTTTAAGTTGGTCAAAAGAATTTAATAAAGATTACATACTTCAAAAAAGATTTCTGTAGGGAAGTTTAATTTTGTATAATATTTATATAATGTTTTGTATAATTTTGTATTCTCTTATTTTAGTCCATACTGCATTTCCAGAGGGTTAACAGAATATGATTGTTAAAATAACCAAAAATGTAATTGTTTGGTTTTGTGATTAGATGTAGCTCACATGTACAATGTAGTTACATTGTGTAAGCAAAGCCTTGTGTATACGGCATTTACAGAACACACAGAGAGAAACCAAAATTGCATTTTGTGCCTTAAACGCCCTACCGGGACAACACAGATAACTACAGTAAACAGGACAAAAGTTGAAAGTTTGTGTGGTGAGGAAATTAGACAGGAAAGGCTGCAAGCTTAAATGGGATGAATATTGCTGCAGTCACCTATTTCATTAAACAGGATAAGTCAGCTCACCTGCATCTCTCCTGCAGACCATTGCCTGGTTTTGTTTGGTTTGGTTTGGTTTGGTTTGGTTTGGTTTTTTTTTAAATTGTGTGTTGGCTTCCTAAATATTTTGCCCAACTACAGGAAGAATGTGGAAAAATACCCACAATTTTTTGATTAAAATAATATTCTTAGGGAAACCGTTCTTATTCTCTGCTTTGTTCCAATCATACTTAGAATCTAAAATTATTGAGTTAGGAAATCAAACTAATTCTGGAGACACCAAGCCTTTTCGATTGTAGCTAGTGTATTTATTTTACTTGATGTAGTATGAGTAATTTCTCTGTTTCAGTTGATATCAAATCCATTATTATCAGGGTCACCTATTTAATACAAATTGAATAAGCTACAATTAACACTTAAATTATTAAATATCTTCTGCTTGAATTTCTCTGAATCTCAAAGGGAATTTGCTTAGCTGTAGAAATACTGTTTATTGCTATTCTAGAGTCACCCATAAGGAGAAAAAGCAGCAGAACAAAACAAGTGGATACCAATAATCTCCAGAATTTGTAGTTCTAATTCTTGTCAAAAATAGTAGGAGTTTTAAAACCCTGATAGGAAAAAGAAATAATAGGAGAAGTAGAAATTACTATGGCAATGTGTTGTTGTTTTGATTTGTTTTGTTTTCTGAATGGACTTCATACCAGCTCATGGCAAACGGACTTATCAGCTGTGTAAGTCAAAATATCTACAATATTAGTCTCCTGCTGAGAAGACAGAAGAGACAGGCACAAAATTAGTAAGGCCTGATAATATAAGTAGTGTCAGAAATGAATGACAGACTGTATACTTTGCGTGATTTGCCCAACTAATTACATTGGCATTCAATAACACTATCTAGTTAAGGACCTGTCAACATTTCTTCCCGAAAAAACTTATTTGCAGAATTTTATAACATAGCTGTAAGGAAATCAATTCTGGACTGAATCTTGACACACACAGCTAAATACTTAAGAGGTATTGGTTTCTATCGAATGACAGACAAATTTCACTCAACATTTAAAGAGTCAATACTGGCCAAGGCAGCAAGATTAGAATAACAGAACATTTCTTTCTATTTACAGCAGGAGACAACTGCATTAACTCAGCTATCCTATTGTGATTTTTAATGGAGGAAAGCATCAGGTAAATAAAATAGTTTTTATAGGCCATTTTTCATTTATATGATAAGTAAATATCCTTTTTATATATATTATTTAAATTATTATTTTGCCTGGATGCAGGTAAATGAATTAATCCAGATCATTCTTCATTCTCCTGCCCTTTCCCTTCTCCCCATCTCCTTCCTTATCATGTCTTTAATTTTTCAAATCTAATAAGAAAACACGCTATATAAAGTGCTGCTTAATGTGCTGGCAAAATGATACTGAAGTTAGGCTCAGAAAGTTAAATTTTAAAATCCATGCCTGCTGATAAAAAAGCCTTAGCCTGGAGGAAAACACCAACTGCAGACCATATCATCCTCTTGTTGCTACCAATCTGTTCAAACCTACATCTATAAGCACTTAAGGCAAATGCCAAGCACAGGAAAAAGCAAGTGAAAACAGCAATGTTTCGAACACGTGATAATGAAGAGCTACGGAAGAAAATGTTAGCTAGTTTAGTAACAGGTGCTGTCCCTGGGCTGCTTTACATTTCAGAAGCTTAACTCTTAATTTATCTCTCACTGGTACTTATGCCATTTATTGAACAAATTCATATTTCTATATGCTCTGGAAATATACTAGTTGCATTATTCATGGCAAGCAAAGCAGGAGAGCAGGAGCCCTGTTAATCTGGTGTTCAATATCAATCACCAGAAGAAAAAAGATAACATTTTTTACATTATTTTGAAGTGACAGTCAGTGATGTCTGCTTATCTATATTCATGCTTTTTCCTAACAATATATTTTTCAGTGACTTCTATTATTTACTTTCATGATATTTCTGAGTTTAAGTGCACTCCTTTTTAATTTTCTATGGTAGTAGTTTCCAGTATCATGAATTTATTTGCCTCACTAGGAAATGGATTTAAGATATCATGCTTTGAACTCTTGCTTTGGAAAGACAGCAAAGACCCCTTTCCACCTGGATTACTCCTTGCAGTGTGTGGAACACATTCCTATTGTGGTAAACAAAAACTGCTAATTTTCTTATACACCTTCATGCAATGGAAGAAATGGAAACACACCCCAAGTATTAATTCTTAGAACAGCATTTACAAGTTACCTTTCTCAATAGATGGCAATTGCTGGACTTGGATGAAAGTATTATATGTTTCTGACAAATCACATTGGAAATATTTCATTTTTTGTGGACTCACTGACTTTTCAATGATAGGAAATCCAAAACAGACTTCACTTTTCAAAGCTGAAAATATTTTTCCTTATTTATCTTTTATCTTCCCCTTGCTTGTTCTCTTGTAAAGGAATAATGTGGAAGGATTCACAGACACAACAATGGAGTCAAAACTTTGACCTTGAATAGTGTCACCTTCAAGGAAGGAATACCACCAGCTTAACTTAATGAAATGTTCATTCCAGGCTCTGAATGTAACCTTTTCACTTAGTTTCTAAAAGTGGAACCAAACACACAAATGCCTCATTCTTGCAAGTTTCCTTAAGGTTTTTAAATGATTTTATCTCTTCAGGAAGCATTTCTCAGATGTTCCATCATTTTTATCTCCTGACTCCTTCGAGATTTAAGAGCTAATTGCTATTTGCACTTTCAGCAAGCCTTGTACTATTCTCCTGGCATCATAGTCATGAAGTCTTATTACAATTCTTGTTTTTCTTTTCTCTGAGACTATCCCAATGGTCCCCAATGGGCAGGTAATGAATGATAATTCACTCAGGTTGCAGCCAGACTGTACATGTATATATACATATTTAGAAGACTGCTTGCAATACAGAAGATTTAATAACATTCACATTGTTGCTTCTTTGACCCAAGACCTTGGGAAGACATTACCTTCAAAGTTTTATTCCTAACTCTTCCCATCTCTGTTCTTCCACAGCTTCTGCTCTAACATGAAGAAACATGATGAATTCAAATTCATCAAATTGATAAAAATGTTAGAGATTTTCAGTAAAAGTGGCTGCCCCCCTCTTTCTGTATGGTCTAATTTCCACCTTTGAATTGTGTTTTATCATTCCCACAGCTGTGCTTAAAAAGCTGTTAGAGGAAACAAACACTATTTTTCCTTGAGCAGGAGATTCCTGAGCTGTTGTCTACTGTGTCTTGCCAGAGACAGGTTACAGGGCTAAAGGGACAGGTGGTTTGATCCTGTATGGCTATCCTTATGATGACATAACTTGGCTGGGAATACATTCAGTAAACCATTCTGGGTAAAAAAGGCTTGGTTTTGACCTGGGTCATGCAAGGGATGTGGTTTATAGTGCTCTCCTGATGCAGATGTATCAGCAGAAGCAGCAAGGTGGGCAGTGGACAAGCAGTGAGGAAGGGAATAGGACAAAACTGTATGGGTTTGTGTGTATAGAAATGTCATATTTGTTGTCCTGATGACAGTATCTTGGGTACCATCAACACTAAGTTGTGGTTTCATCACATAAAATGTTTCATGGAAAAATAAATAAATAAATAAATAAATAAATAAATCTTGCTCCATCTGCTCCAGATCTGCTACACCTTCATCTTTCTGTACCATGGTAATGTACTTCTCTCCCATACACCACCAGCAGTAGTTGGTAGTTGGTAGCTGGGATGGATAAGTGATCCCACTTTTAGAAAACAAACCAATGAAAAGCTTTTTTGCTGGACTTTTTTTTTTTTTTTTAATTTAATTATTTTTTCCACTAAATAAGAAGAATGTTTGGGTTCTCAGAGACAACATGCTTCAATGTGTGCATGGGGAATGTTTTAAGACCATATTTATACAAAAGTCTTTGCAAGGTGAAACCATGGCTCCTGCCATGTACATCTAATCTTGAACAGCCCTATTTGCTTCTGTAACCAAACTCACAGTCACCAGCTGCTTTACAAGTCATCAGCTCAAGAATTTCTGTTTTAATTGAGTGGAAATCGTGTCTATATGTAAAAGATAATAGAAAATCATATGCTCATGATTATTAAAAAGGCTGGATAAATTGTATTTGGCTTGTCCTTCCAACTTCTGACCCTGTGATGACTGGTTTCTTGTATTCAGGCATCAGCTTGTGGTCACTGCAGGTAGCTGAGGAGCAAAAAGTAAAGTAGCACGTGGCAAGTTTCAGTTATTCTGTGATGGTATCCCAATAATGACTGTTAGCCAGAGACACAATAGTTTGGTTTGTATGTGTTCTGTTTGAATTCAGACCTGACCTACAAGCACAACTTTGGAGACAAAGCAGGGAATTCATCTTATCCAACTTTAGGACTAGAATTCAGCAGTACAATAGGACACTTAACTGGAAGTTTTAGTACTGACTCTTTAAGATCACTGTAACCAGTGAAGATGTAGGGCTGAATTAGGTTGCCCAGGCTTTCTTATGCCACTTGACACGACCTAGGGCATCCAAAGTGTACACTGAGGATTAGTGGACATGACACAGACCTTGTGGAAAAGTAGTGCCTTCTGGTTGAGCAGCTGGCAGCCCAGTGAGAGTCTCAAGGATATCACAGACAGTGCGAGATCGTTACATGGGCAGCTGAATGAAGCCTCTAATGTACTCATAGATACCTACAAATAGCAATACAGACCTATTTGCTTTGAGCTGGAGCTGATTCACATCCTAGATGCCTGCAGGGGAAATATCTATGTATGAAATAGAGCATACAGAGACTTAGGTCCTAATTTCAAAACACAGAGACAATGTGCTAGCAGACTTCACCAAGGTGAAGCTCCAGGCTGAAGACTCAGTCATACTCAAGCTAAAAATACAAACTATTTCATACATGGTACTGCATTTGTCTCAGAAGTTTTCCAAGTTTGGTAAACTTGTGACTATTTTTATATTTTTATGTGTCAGAAGCACATCAAAATCCTTCCTCTGCAAGAAAGGTGAAAGTTATTTCCTGTGCACAGAGCCAGGAAAAGGCTTGTGCACTACTATCTCATAGAATAAAAACTTTGAATTGGGGATTACAAATGTGACTTAATATTTCCTGGGTCTCGTTCTGACTTGTGTATGGAGTTAAGCAGTCAAACAGGAAGGAGGAAAGCTCCATCAGTGAAAATATCCTTCTTAAGCACCAAGATTCTTGGCTATTCCTAGGCAATAAAAACTGACTTAAATTCCTTAAAACAGATACCTTGTTTGTTTACTGCTCCTGTAAAACAATACCTCCTTAAAAGCAGTTCATAGCTGTTCTCTTTCACACGGTCAAATTCCATTGCACTAAGATCGATGACAAAACTTTTGCAGCTTTTGAAAGTGGAATTAGCACAATCTAGAGATATTTCCTCTCATTTCTGTCTGGTCCAGCAACATAAATCTATTGTGAAGCTTTTTCAAAACATTTTTTATTCTGGTCTAAATACCTTAACCATGATATCACAGCTCTTAGAACAGTCTCAATATTACTCCCTCCTCACATATAAAAGCTCTACTATATTCATCATTGCACTGGAGACATTTCTTGGTACCTATTATTTAAACATTTTGTTCTTGGCCACTCTATTCTTCATGCAATCAGGAAACTTTTTGCTAGCACAATATCTATGGTTTTATATAACCAAGCCCTATTCAGAGAAGCCAATATATTAGACCTTTTTTACTGCAGCTGCAGTAAACTGGATGCAGAATGTAAAACACTGGCCAAGACATTAAAAAAGGGCTATTTTGAGTGTCCGACTTGACACACGTGCAAGGATCCAAAATTAAGAGGATGGGTGGATGCTCTATTGTTTTTTGAAAGATGGACAGTCTTTAAGTTATCCCAGGCTGAATGTCAGATGTGACTTGTCATATTGTCTTTTTATTTTGTGAATAGTTATCATGCTCTGTGAACTCTAGAGCATTTGGATAAGATCTGAACATTCCATATATACAAATGCATTTGAATTTATAAAACATTTTGTAAAAGCACACTGGGCGCTTTGTTTAGTAACACATGGCTTATTAAAGCTGAGTATAATTTCAGACACTGCAAAAAATGAAGGGTTCATACAGAAGAAGTTAAGGCCAAGCTGTTGTGGGACAATCAGGTGGATGGATCATATAGAAAGGATCCAGTAGTAATAATCTTTCTGATTGTGTAAGAGTTAATAAACTGAATTCTGTTTTTTGGGGGAACTGACCCTATTCCCCTCCTAAACACAGACCTCTGGTTCTGTGTCCTCAAATTACTGTTTTGGATCAAGGGGATATATCAGATTTCTTACGGTTTGTGAGTTTGATTCACTGTCTTGAAAACTGTTGTCTAGAGACTATTTTATATCTTTCTGAGTCACACAATCCTTAAAAAGCTGAAGAGTTCAGAAGAGGGTAACAAATCTGGTGAAGGGTCTGAAGAATAAGTCTGATGAGGAGCAGCTGAGGCACCTGGGGGCTTTAATCTGGAGAAAAGGAGGCTGAGGGGAGAACTACTCATTCTCTACAACTGCCTGAAAAGAGGTCGTAGCATGGAGGGTGTTGGTCTCCCGAGTAACAAACTATAGGACAGGAGGAAATGGCCTCAACTTGTACCAGGAAAGGTTCACATTGGATATTAGGAAAAAATCCTACATGGAAAGGGTTGTTAGGCATTGGAACAGGCTGTCCAGGGCGCTGGTGGAGGCACCATCCATGAAGGTGTTCAAAAGGCATATAGATGAGGTTCCTAGGGACATGTTTTAGTGCTAGATTTAGGTTATGGTTGGACTCAATAATCTTGAGGATCTCTTTCAACCAAAATGATTCTATGATTCTATGATTCTAGATAGGTAGTTTACTTCTAAGATAAATGTGGTAGGTGAATAAGTTTAGTTTTCCATTGCATTCAAAATGTGTATCATCTGGTTAAGGCATTGAAAAGAGCTAATTACAACAACAATAGACGATGCATGACCAAGTTGACTAAAAGCCAGGATATTAGGTTGGAAAATGAACCAGAGAATTAGGGAAAGGTAATCTCTATGACCTAGAAAGAAAAGGAGCTTTTAATCCACTGCAGTACCAACATGCTGAGAGGAAAAAGCCACAGAGACACGAATGGTCCATCGTAATGTGATCTACAGCTCACACTGTACCAGGCAGTGTCCACAAACTTGTGTCTTACTGGTAGGTGTCGCCTTATGAAGTACTTTACATCTAGAACAACTAGACCTCAGTCTTGTGCTTTGCTGTGTGATCTTACGGGTCCAATTATCTTAAGACAGTTAATACAGAACAGCTTTTTCTTCCACTAAAGCAAATTTAGGTCACCTTTTCTCCTGATTTCCACTTTCTTCTGCTAAGTCAGGGTCTTAACCATGACACAATCTGTGTTTCCAGCCTATTCAAGAAGCCTTGAGAGCATCTTTATTCCCATGAAATGAAGCCAAAGATGCCTTTGTTATTTGTTGGCTTTGTTACTTTCTGTAATGGGGAAAACACACTAAACAGTTGCATCTTGAGAAGATTATCTTTGGAGATATTAATAGGCAGCTTTGTTTGCTATCATGTCATTACCTCATGGCTGCTGTATCTTTAATTTTGGGCTTTTGTCAAAATCTAAAATGGTATTCAGTGTAATGAATAGACATGCACACAAATCTGTTGACCAAAAGCTTTCAGATTAGCTGTGAATGTCTATTAATAATATTCACTACTTCAAGGAATAGCTGTGTTCTCTTTTTGTCTATAGGGCTGACTTAAAAATGGTGGCCACATATGTACAAAGGTGTGTTACTTATCCTTTCTGTTCATGTGTCTGACAAGCCAAAGCACCTTGGAGCCCTTGGTGATAAAGTACAATTTTTCAGATCAGATTTCGTAAACAAAAAATACCTGGAGTACCTCAGAAAACCCAGATGACATTTTGGCGAAAGTATGTGTCCCATAGAGAGTGTTGAATTTACACAGATATGAAATCTCTCTTTTCTAAGAGCACCTGCCAAGACTCCTACTTAACATGACATGTCAAACACATGAATAATATTTTAAATATTAATTTAATTCTTTCAGTGATGTACAGGTTTTCCTGTCTCTATAATAAAAGTGTACCTTTCCTTTGCAGCTTTGCCTTGCCTTTCTCAGTACAAACAAACCTATGTGTGTCCTCTTTTAACCATTACTTTTTATATGAGGACAAGATATGATTAGGCTCTTTTAGCTATATTTATCATACTGACAGCCTAGCTATTCCCAGGAATACATCTTTTAAAACTCTTCTCAATTCTATCTTCAACAAAAGAAGTTTTATTGAGAACATCAGTACAATGCACTTTCAACCCAAAATGGTTTTTCTCTATGCTAGTATTATTATAGATTGAATCTTCTATTTTTTATTTACACACACAGCTAAGACACATATGCCTTTAAGGAATACAAGCTTTCACTTATTTGTCCTTCTAATATATCTAGTTCTTCTGCTAAAGTTTGCAGAATGCTCAATCAACAGAATGACTTCTACATTAACATCCATCTTAAAAGTTTAAATGTCCCATTTAATTTCTGTTAGTTGGCTCAAATCACAGTTCTATCTGCCTCCTTACAGGGCACTATCTTGACATTACGCTATCTGCAGTCAAATACAATGACGGTGCTTGAAACTTTTGAAAAATAGCAAAAACTATTGCAGCTTATTCCATTTTCCCAATACACCTGACATTGTCTTTGTTCTTATCCCCGGCATTCACTCCATGTGTTGTTCTTGTTTGTCTATAAATTTTCCAAGGTTTTTCTGGCTCTCAGCAATATGGATTCTCACCCATGTTTATTCTACTATCATCAGTAACCTCCATATGCTTCTTTCTCAACTGAGTCACTTACTTTTCTTGAAAATTTAATTCTTGTAGCAGTTTCTGAGTGGTTTTGTTCCAGGTATAATCCAATCACTTATCAGAGATGAATCAAAAAAACTGCAAGACAAGCTCTTCAGTTTCATCCTTAATAGGTTTATTTAAGCAAGCTCACACTCTTTTTTTAAATTCTTTGAAAATATTTCATGTTTACATTGAGTATGCTGCATCCTTTTCACTTCTGAAGCACATTTTGTAGCTAATAGTATAGTCAGAAGGGTGCCAGAAAACTCAGTTTGGAAAAACAAAAGCATTTGAATTGCTCTTACTGTAGCTACTGACTGCTTGCAGCTCATGTTTTCAGACTAAAAATTTCATTTATTTCTATCAGTTTCCATATTTCTAGACAGTTTCAGTTCAGGTTCATGCAGTTATAGAAGACTTTGAAGTTAGGTCACATTGCTCAGACCATACTGAGCTTTTAATATTTCAAAGGCTGGAGATCCCACAACAGCTCTAGGACCTTTTTCAGTATTTCACTGTCTTCATGGTGCAGAACTTTTTCCTTATATCTAAGCATAATTTCCCATACTGCAACTTACTTCCATAGGCTCTGATGCTGTTGCTGTATATCTCCAAGAAAAGTTTCTCTCTGTTTCCTCTGCAAATTCCTAATAAGTACTTCTAGATAGCTATAAGATGTCTATTTTGCCTTCTCTTTCTAAGGCTCAATGAACTCAAGATCTTGTATCTCGTGTCCTCTAGCCCACTAAACACTTAGGTTGCTTCTGCTGGAATCACTCCAGGATGTCCATGTCTTTCTTGTGCTGCAGAGCCCCAAGCTGGACACACAACTCCAAAAGGGGTCCTGATGGTGTTGAATAAAAGGAGACTGCCCCAGCTTGCTGACAACATTACTGTTAATGCAGCGCAATACACTGTTGATTTTCTTTACTACAAGAACACACCATTGACTCACAACATGTTGTCCACCAGGACCGCCCGGTCCTTTTCTGCAAAATTGTTTTCTATTCTGTCAACATCCAGCGAGTACATTTGTCCTGGTTCCCTCCGAAATTCAGAGAGTCTCTCGTGGGATCCTGTCAACTGGTCCCCCAAACAAGTTCACATCTGTTCTCCTGAAGTCCAGACCTGCCATTTGCATTGTTTGCTTCATCTGAATGATTGTTTTAACAAAAGCTGAAGTCATCTTTCGTATCATTTTTGGTGAAAAACACGCCCAGCAGAGTGTCTCCGCATGTCATATCACTGGTCTCTCATGTCAGAAAATTATCCTTGATGTTCTGAAAACCTCTAGCATTGCAAATGGCCTCAGATTATCCTTCTAGGCAATGTCAGGATGGTTGAATAGGACCAGTGATGCTTCTTCTATCTGTCTAAAGAAAGCTTTATCTACTCCCACTTCTTTATCAGGTGATCTGGAGCAGGTGTCCTCCAAGACATTACCCTTGTTGGTCTCTCCTCTGATCCTTACCCATAAGCTCCTAATCATCTTTTAATAACTTCTAAAGCAAAACCCTATGCATTCAAGCTGCTTTCCACATTGAGGGGCATGTGACACTTTTTTTCTTGCCTTTCTTCCTGTCCTTACACATCCATTGCAGTTCTCTGACCATGAGACCGATCTCCCCATATTTGTGATATCTTAGCCCTGCAGTCTGCAGACTAGTAACTCCTGTTATTTCCTTCCCATGCTACATGTGTTCATGTACAGACATTTGAGATAGATTTGTCACCTGTTTCAAGCAAAATGTGAGACCCATGACCCTTGCCATCATGCTGTCCCTTTGACCTTCATTATACCTCTACTGCTCAGCAGTCTGTGGTCATAATGCCCTGATACACTTCTCTTGAAACCCTTCTCACTGGGTCAGCAAGCAGGCTTGCAAAGACGCTTTTGTCTGACTTTGTCAGGTGGATCCCATCTCTCTCCAGAAGTCCATTTTCCTCCAAGAGGATCTCATGATAATTAGAATTAAGGTCCTGCCTAAAAGCACCAGCTGTGCAACCAGGTGTTGTTCTGAAAGATAACATCTACTTCTACCTAAGACTTTCCTCATGACTGACATGACTAAGGGGAACAGCCCTGGGCCACTGTACTCCTTTCTAGAGGCTTGTAGTTACGCTTTCTATAGTCAGGGTCATTTGCCCAAGTGGATGAGCAGCAATGGAAAATCATCTAAAGTCTGGATGGATTTCAGCGTTTTGTACAACATCCCAGATACAAGCCTCAAGAAGTGATGAATCTCCTGAGACAAGAAGTCTGGTTGGCAAATGAGTCTTTCTGTCTTCTACAGAAGTCTGCAGCCATGACCATCCGCTCTTTCCTCTGAATGCCAACCTGTGGATCAGTGTATGCTGGCCTAGATGCCTCCCTTAAGGGAATTTGCTCTTCCTCACTTGTTACATGCATATCTGTAAGTGCACATCTGACATCTACAGACAAAAGCCTTCTTTCTATCACTAAAAGCCACAAACCTCAATCCTTCAACAGTGTCAGTCCTTCTCTTATTTTGGCATAGCCTCCAAGTGTTCGTCCTTCCAAGCAATGTGGGATTTGGATTCTGCCTCTCTAAGGTCTTTGCAAACAACCTATTATTCTTTATTCTTTGTCCTCCTGGATACTGCACAGTCTGCTCTGCTCACCTACTCCCAACAGCCCTTTTTCTGGTAGCTCGGTGTTTCAACCAGAGCTCACTTTTCACCTGCAAGACTGAGACCCTGTGAAGTGCTGGGGCAGTTGGACTGTTCCCTGTGACATCGCATCACCTGTGAAAGTTCAGCACACTCCTGAGCAGTATGGGGTCATTTCCATATCTAAATCTACATATATTTGACAGTTTAGGAGTTTGTGGTACAGGAGGCACCTCCTCGGGAGCTATATTATGTGTTTTTTGTAGAAAGAAGTTTGTTTCGATTTTTCTTATTTAGTAATATCCAGGAAACCACAACATCTCTACTGGGATAAGGATATTTTTCACATTTTATGACTTGTTAGCAGTAGTCCAGAAGCAAGTGATGTGATCTGTCTGGGGATAACTCTCAGAAACTTCAAAAGATTGCAGAATACATAGGGTTGTCTCTTGTAATTACTTGGTAACAGTGCACCATGCTCTGTTCTGATGATAAACCCAAGTGCTAGCTACAGTCCTTTAAACACAAAATGGTCTGGGCTCCAACAAACATAGGTTCCCCCTGCCCCTGCTGTGTCTTGGGAGAGTATTTAAGATCTTCTCTTTTGCTTTTCCTTTGATGACTAAAATTTCGCTCAACAATAGGAGTAGATGAAAATTCCCACAGCCCACAATTGTCCATATTCTCAAGATTTCAAGCACAATAGTTAGCATACATAATGAATTGCCTGATACTGACAGTGTTAGATAGCATTTTATATTATGGATTATGAGCTGATGAGGTATGATTCGTCAGCTTATCTCACTTATTATAATTTCACTACTACCTTCTGCTTCCCCAGCTGTCTGATTCTGCTTCCCCAGCTGTTGTGTTCACTGGTAGCTGCTTACCTTGGACTGTAAGCCCTTTGGGGCATGAAGCACTGTGGAGGTACTGCTGCATAATGTGGAACTAATCTGCATTAAAAGTTACTTTCTCTGTTAATGTAGCAGAAGATAAACAATAATATTAGCACCTAAAGTTCCATATTAGTTGTCCTCAAAACCTAAATTTACATTTATTATTTATTGAAAGGCCTTTGTCCTGAAAATATGTTTTAAAATCACCTTGGATCTTGCAGGGAGTAAGACCCTGGTCTCACACAGAATCACAGAATGTTAATGATTGGAAGGGACCTCCAAAGCTCATCCAGTCCAATCCCCCTGCCAGAGCAGGAACACTTAGATGAGGCTACACAGGAAGGTATTCAGGTGGGTTTGAATGTCTGCAGAGGAGACTCCACAACCTCCTTGGGCAGCCTGTTCCAGTGTTCTGTTACCCTCACCATGAAGAAGATTCTTCTCAAATTTAAGTGGAACCTCCTATGTTCCAATTTGAACCCTTTACCCCTTGTCTTATCATTGGCTGTCACTGAGAAGAGCCTGGCTCCATTCTCATGACACTCACCCTCTATATTTTTATAAACATTAATGGGGTCACCCTTCAGCCTCCTCCAAACTGAAGAGCCCCAGCTCACAGTATCACACAGTATCACAGTATGTTTGGGATTGGAAGGGACCTCAAAAGATCATCTAGTCCAATCCCACTGCTGGAGCAGGAACGCCCAGGTGAGGTCGCACAGGAACATGTCCAGGCGGGTTTTGAATGTCTCCAGAGAAGGAGACTCCACAACCTCCCTGGGCAGCCTGTTCCAGTGCTCTGTTACCCTCACTGAGAAGAAGTTTTTTCTCAAATTTAAGCGGAACCTCTTGTGTTCCAGCTTGATCCCATTACCCCTTGTCCTATCATTGTTGGCCACCGAGAAGAGCCTGGCTCCATCCTCATGGCATTCACCCTTTATATATTTATAAACATTAATGAGGTCCCCCCTTAGTCTCCTCTTCTCCAAACTAAAGAGCCCCAGCTCCCTCAGCCTTTCTTCATAAGGGAGGTGCTCCACTCCCTTAATCATCTTGGTTGCCCTACGCTGGACCCTCTCCAGCAGTTCCCTGTCCTTCTTGAACTGAGGGGCCCAGAACTGGACACAATATTCCAGATGTGGTCTCACCTGGGCGGAGTAGAGGGGAAGGAGAACCTCTCTCGATCTACTAGCCACTCCCCTTCTAATACACCCCAGGATGCCATTGGCCTTCCTGGCCACAAGGGCACAGTGCTGGCTCATGGTCATCCTGTTGTCCACCAGGACCCCCAGGCCCCTTTCCCCTACAACTGCTCTCTAATATGTAATTTCCCAACCTATACTGGAACCTGGGGTTGTTCCTGCCCAAATGCAGGACTCTACACTTTCCCTTGTTAAATTTCATCAGGTTATTCCCCGCCCAACTCTCCAGCCTGTCCAGGTCCCGCTGGATGGCAGCACAGCCTTCTAGTGTGTCAGCCACACCTCCCAGCTTAGTATCATCAGCAAACTTGCTGATAGTACACTCTATTCCCTCATCCAAATCGTTAATGAATATATTGAATAATATTGGTGCCAGCACTGACCCCTGAGGCACTCCACTAGATACTGGCCTCCAACTAGACTCCGCACCATTGACTACCACTCTCTGGCTTCTCTCCTTAAGCCAGTTTGCAACCCACCTCACTACTCTATTGTCTAGACCACACCTCCTCAACTTAGCTGTGAGGATGCTGTGGGAGACTGTGTCAAAGGCTTTACTGAAGTCAAGGTAGACCACATCCACCGCTCTGCCATCATCCATCCACCTTGTTACATTCTCATAAAAGGCTATGAGGTTGGTCAAGCATGACTTACCCTTGGTAAAGCCATGCTGACTGCCCCTAATAACCCTCTTATCCTTGATATGCCTTGAGATGGCACCACCCTGTCTTTCCTCATAAGGGAGATGCTCCACTCCTTTCATCACCTTCGTTGCCCTGCACTGGACTCTCTCCAGCAGTTCCCTGTCCTTCCTGAACTGAGGGGCCCAGAACTGGACACAATATTTCAGGTGTGGTCTCACCAGGGCAGAGTAGAGGGGCAGGAGAACCTCTGACCTACTGACCAACCCCCTTCCAATCCACCCCAGGATGCCATTGGCCTTCCTGGCCACAAGGGCCCCGTGCTGGTTCATGGTCATTCTGCTGTCCCCCAGGAACCCCAAGTCCCTTTCCCCTACACTGCTCTCTAATAGGTCATTCACCAAAAGTCCCGAAGTCCCTTGAAAATGCCACACTGCAAGTGTAACAGGTTGAAGTGGAATGGCCCAAGAGTCCAACACTGCTCCCAACAAGTTAAAAGAAGGTAGGAGTCCAAGGAATTCAGAGAATCCCAAACTGATTCTAAGGAGGTGAAACACCGTATAACATACAAAAATTTCCAGTGCATGAACGTATAAACCAGTTTCGAAAGTCACAATTCAAAACACCACAAGAATTTTTATAAAACAACCTTGAGTGCACTTTTCTTAATATTCAGCTTACATTTTCATTTTCCTTTCATCCTTCAAGGACTATGAACTTCTTTCCCTCTCCTCTTCCTTTCTCCTACCCACATATGCCTAGAGCTCTTTAAAATTTTCAGGGCATTATTTTGGATCCCTACTTCAGAAACTTTACATGTCAATTTTTCTAAAGTTGTTTCTTCCTTTGTCCGATTTAAAGCTCCATTATTACTCTCATCTCTTGTAAGATTCCATAATGTACAGTAACTCTCTCTGCCTCAAGGCTTTTAAGACTTTATTTAAATAACTTTCTGGTGATGGACTTGGTTCCCGGAAGTTCTGGAATTGAAAAGATGCACTTTCCTGTCAGCACAGCAAGGTGGGGTATGACTAGGTGAAGCTCTTAGTGCTCTAAAACTGGTCTCACTAATTGATGACCTAATATACCATCAGATTTTCCAGTGCATGTTTTCATTCACTTTTCAGACACAGTCAAAGTTCATTTTAGGCTTATCAAGCTGAAGTGTGCTCTGCGAGGATCAAATTCTGCATCCAAGGAAATTGCTTACTGAAATTCTCATCAACCCATGCTGCACATATCTACAGGGTCGTCAGTAATATAGATAAGGATTATATGGAATATGCTCAATGTCCATAGACATTCATACTCCAGTGATATTATACTGTTTTTGATAATATTTACAGTTACATTAGAGAAATTTAACCTAGAACAGGAATATACACTAAATGTAAATCAACAGCTAACTGTTGAGACTTAGGATTAAATTTGCCTAATAGTTTATTCCCTGATTGCAGATTATATAATACATTGATGATATGTCTAATATTAGCTATGAAAACAGCTGATACTAACCACTGCTGCAGAAAAAATAAATAAGTTAATGATCTGATCTATTTATCCTTATATGCCCATGTCTCCTGACATAAATTGTGGCACTTTTCTGAGTTGTGTTAATAAGGGAAATGGTTGCCGAGTCTTGCAATGGTAGACTTATTCTGGTATATTTTGTAATAGATAAAATCTTGTTTCTATCTAGCATTTTACAGACATTATGAAAGAGTAAAAGTATTGCAGGAATTACTGGGTTTTTTTTGGTTAAAATTGTAACACTGGTTTGGAATGACAATCTGCCTTCCTAAATTCCATCTGGAGTTTCCCCTGAATAAATATTCCTTTCTTCCTAAATTTGTGAACTAAATTATTCAATGATATTGCTTTGTGATGTTAAACAGCTGTTGTGTTTCACCCCTAAAAGCTCATTTCATTGATGGGTGAAGCAATACTTTCATTTAAGTTTTATTTTTAAAATGTCTTAGGTACCTTGAATTAAAGGCAACATGTGCATACAAGAAAATACTATATATTTTATCACCTGTAATGAAAGTAAGGTCTTTGTAGATGACAGATATTATTAATGCCATAGAAGCCACTGAAAAAATTTTTAATATAACAGTGTTCTGGAAAATATTAAACCAAAAATGACTATACAAGGTTCCCAGAGATATAAATAAAGTTGTTTTTCTGGGAAAACACCTGCTTTTATATATTGATGAGAAATTTTTCAGGGGCATATTTTGCCCTCAGACACTCATGCATAAATCAAATTGACTTCAATAGAAATCGTGAGTGCATATTTGGTTGCTTTTACTGAAGCAGCAGTGTTGCAGATGCTTCTGAAGAGATTCCACAGCTAGATTCGCCTTTAACCTTAAAATCCCCATTTTACACTTGAATTGGCCATTTTAGCTTCCAGATCTGCTAAAAACAAGCAGAGGGAAATAAAATCTCCCATGAAGAGCTGTAGCTTGGCAGAATGTCCTAGAAAGAGTATCAGCTTGCTCTGTTCCTACACCCTTCCCCAGGGATCTGCTCCAGGCCACTTCCAGAGCCAGGATGCTGGGGCAGAGAGACCTTCATGTTCTAACCTGATACAACCATTCTTATTTCAGCATGCAATGAAGATTTTTAAATGAATATATTATTTTAAAATGTTATGGATAAAACACAGCACTTTCCTTGCTGCTTTGACACTTTTTGGTGGTGTTTTTTTTTTTTTTTTTGTTTTGTTTTGTTTTGTTTTGTTTTTTGTGGTTTTTTTTTGTTTTTTTTTTTTTGGTGACTCTTAATTTCTTGTTTCCTGGACTGTGAGACTCCACAGTCAATAGGCACCTTCTTTAACAGGCAAGACACAGATTTTTATACCACTGCCAGATGTTGTCCACCTCTGGTTTTCTACTGTCCTTTCCCTAGCTTGGCTTGTCTGCATATAGACCCCCCTATTTCATACTGTCAGACATATTCATTATCAAATTAGAGAGTGTGGGTGTCAATTCTCATCTCAGCACTGTTCAGCTGTCTCTCTCCAAAGCTTACAACTAAAGACAAGAGGGTGGAGTCATGCACAGGACATCAGTCCGAAACCTAACTTCAAATATCTCAATTCAAACTCCTCTTAAAAAAACTTTTGCTCAGTACTGAGACAAAAAGGAAAACTGAAAGAAGGTTATCAGTTCTTACTGTTTGATGATGTCTAAGTTCCATTTTTTTGAACAAGACTCCTTAATTTCTTCACAGACCCTATTCCTTGATACTGTTGATCAGACCCTGCTCCATTCCTGGGATGTTTTTTAGAACAGTGCCAGCTTTTAGCATATTCAAAATGTTGTCAGAAAGCTGAACACAATAATGGCTCATTTAGTGAGACCACATCACCTGAGTATTTATTTGACAGAACTCTTCTCAACAGAATCAAACTACTCACTGTGACCTCCATCCCCCTACAATTGTACCTCAAATTCAATATACTAAATAACACAACGGGTCATTTGAGATGGTAGTGGTGGTGGATGAAATCTGTCAGTCAGTTTACACATGTAGTATTCTACCTACTTGACTTCCAGAACAGCATCATCAGACATGCTGGAAATTTATTGCCAAAGGTCAAATGTCTTGTTGCAGTCATCTGCTGTATCTTTTCTCTCATGCTCTACTTTGATGAAATTTGAACAGAAATAGCCTGAAATACAATATATCCATAGTCAGAGTGAATTACTGAGATTTACTTTAATTGATCTTAGCTTTAGCATTAGTGTGGGTCAGAGAACAATGAAGGGAACCATCAAATTTTTTTCATTTTACTTATGTTGTTTATTCTTCATAGGATACTG
The DNA here is from genome assembly GCF_036013475.1 of Columba livia. Classification (NCBI taxonomy): domain Eukaryota; kingdom Metazoa; phylum Chordata; class Aves; order Columbiformes; family Columbidae; genus Columba; species Columba livia. The sequence continues at coordinate 6,023,228 of NC_088602.1, forward strand.
ACACTGCAAAGCCTTAGTATTAGATCTGGCTCCTCCTAAATACAATAACTTCAGTTCATGAGAAGGACAAGGCCAGTGTAATAATCTGTCCGTATGAAACTTTCAGTCAATGACCATACCAGATGATTTAGCCTCCAAGCAATCTGCTAATCAGATACCTGATGGCTTCTGGTTAGGAAAAACTGGTTAGGAAAAATTAGCTAGATGTGAAACATGACTACTGTATTGTCCTACTCTCTGTGAGCTATTCTTTTGCTTGAATTGTCTCTGCATCAAGAAAGGAGATTAATCTGTGCTCTTTCTTGGATTTTTTCCTCAGTATTCTGGTGCTATTCCAGTGGTAGTAATTACCTTTTAGCTAAAACTATATTTTCCTGGACTCACTATGTATTTTCCTACTTCTCTCTAACATGTACATCAGCATCATTGCATGCCTGTACCCAGTTGCCATCTTTGGAACTGAGCGCCACCAATGTGAGCAAGACCCCAGAATTATTCAAGACAGGAAATGAGACTCCCTGTCATATCAAAATGGAAAGAGAAGGGAAGGAAATGAAGTGGTCTACAGTTCTGCCTCTAGACACCACTACATTACATTCAAGAAGTTTCACACAGTGAATATAAGAAGGTGAGTTAAAGGAATGGAAATCAGATTTACTGTGTTCTCTGATGTTTCCAATAGCACTGATGTTGAAGATATTGATGGGAACTTTGTTAAGATTCTCTGCGCCTAGGTCTATCTGTTTATATAATAATACTAGTGTTTGAAAATATCTCCAAAAACTTCATATGCAAACCCCAGGATTTTAACCTGGGGACGATTATTAGCAGTGGCTGTTGCTTAGACACATCATTGTGGTCCCCAAACAGCTCCAAGCTGAATGCCCCTTCACATCCTAGTGAGTCTGTCTTTTCAACTTCTAATGACTCTGAAAGCATCATGCATAATAAATAGATGATTCACAGACAGCTACTTAGCCTGCTGTCTAACAAATCTCTAATTTGTTATCTAGTAAATATAGTAACACTTCAAATACAGAGACTCAATCAATGAACCTCTCTCCCTGCCTCACGTATCTGGAATACACAATATGCATACACATACTGCTGCTATCCATGGGCCAGCCACCTCTGATTACAGTATATATACATGAACCATCATTAAAAAAAAAATGTGCAAAGAGCACTAAAATGCTGAAGTAAATAGCCATTTAAACATATTATTAACTTTCCTCTTCCTGCCTTCTCTCCTACGATGTCCTCCTATGACTGTCCCCCAAAAGGGAAAAAATGGGTATCAATTATCTGCAGAAAAATTCCTGAATCTAGACCAGATTTCAGTCTGTGATCCTTTCTTTTATTACAATAGGACTGGGTAACCTTATTTTAGATTATCAGGATGAAGCACCACACAGCACATATAAATATTGTAATTCTCCATGACAAACAAGGTAAAAGTGGGAAGCTGCAAAAGCTAATATTCCCAAATGACAATATTTGAATATTATCCAGTTTGTGTAGGGAATTCAACAGAGATATTTTATGTTCCTGAAAGAGCATCAGAAAACCCAAAATATGCTTGATTTTGAGGACTGCGCAAAACAACCTCTGGTGGTCTCTTTCAACTTCAACCATTCTGTGATCTGTGTGGTAGCACCTTCCTTTAGTTTTCAGCTCTATCAGTCTATAGTAAATTTTTATATAATTGGAATACCAAATATATGTATATATCAAATGGTTTATATAACAGGAATACCAAAATCAAGAAATCTGAATCCTGCAGGAGCTAACTACCCCTACCAATGAGTTTCTTCAGCAGGAATTATGCTGTTCTCTGCTTGCGGTAAAGAAGACACTGTACAGTACCTGATAAAACACATTAAAGTTAGAAGACACTGCCTTAAGTACATTGTAGAGATATCCTTAGGGTTGGTAGTTTTATCTCACTATTTGGTTTCATTACATTGAATCAGTCATCTCCAGAGGGTTGATTTTAGACAGCTCAGAAATTTCTTGTTTTAGGAGTACAAGTGGATATTTTGCAGGGGTTTAATCTGCATGGGTCCATGATCCTTTCCCTCTGTTTTGTTTGAGTTTTGGAACTCAAAATAACAAAGCTTGTTAAAACCTTTGTTTTGCCTGGCTTCACGTCAAACCCATGTCAAATTCTGCATTTAGTATATATTTTCATAAGATGACCTTGGTTTTATGAAATTAAAAAGATTTATCAGCTTTCAGAAGATGTGCAGCTGAGATATCAGTTTGCAATTATATTTCAAACGTGGTAGTCAGTTGAGCTCAAGTTTCATTGAAAACATTGTTCTCAGCATTGTGTCTTTAAAACAGTATGTTTTGCCAAAGAATGCTGCAAATGATCTGTTTGAGATTAAAAAGCAAACCAAAACAAATTAAATGAAAAATCCCACACAACTACCCAGTCTGATCAAACTCTTGCCAGTGCTGGTTTTACCATGACTTTCAAAATGTTCAACAACTTTCTGCAACGACACCAGTCACCTCTTCAGTGGTCAGTTTTTCACTGTTATCTTTCAAATAACTGGAAAAGGCTAAGTATTAGGAGAGGAAAAAAAAAAGGCAATTGAGAATAATAGTTTAAAAAACCCAAGAAACCAGACATGACTTTCTGGTGTTCGATTGTTGGATATGGGGATAAAGAATAATTATAGATTGGATAGACAAGTAGGAAACATTATGATCACTTGTTCTGAACTCTCAGAGAGGAGATTTCATTTTTCAAAAGGAAAGTTGATCATACTGATAATGAATCCAGCTCAGCTCCAAAATTCTTTAGGCATTTTGTTTGTTTGTTTGTGTCTAGGCTTTTTGTTTGGTTGGTTGTTTTTTTTAAGTTGTTCAGAGAAACCTGAGATGAGAAATCTCTGGTGATTTTGGTACAAATAAATAATTAAATGATAAAAACACAATTTCATAGAAATATTTAATAAATCAATGAGATACAGAGAGTGGATGGTGGCTAAAATATTTCTGAAGTTCTGAAGGGGCACCACAAGTTTTCAGGTTGTAAGGAGAAGGTTTGTATTTATTGTATGCTATCAAAGAGCAAAGGGCTGTTTGCTTGGCTGCAACAATCTTTCCACGGTTTATAAAAGAGTCTTTTTGTCAAGTCCACATCCACCTATAATTGATATAACCCAGAATTTCCACATTTGGAGAAGTTCCTTAGTTATATTTAACAGGAAGTGAAGCTTAATGGGATTGTTGATTACATGAACACTAAGGATTTTTCCTGAAGCAGAGCACAGCTATAAACAATCAAGTGTTTTAATGCTGATGTGGCAAGATTAGAGAACTGTTAGTGAGAACTGTTAATGAAATCACCATTTTAGAGTACTTTGTGCATGAATTCTGTATCGTGAGAATCTCTATATCCCAGAGAAGGCCAGTTAGCATCGAGTTTAATACAAACATATTTTTACAATAAAAGCACACACATATATGTATCAGTTTTCTGATAGGCAAAAGGAAGCCAAACTAGAATGCAGATGCAACTTTTGGCACAGAGACCATGTCAACCCAAACAGACTAAAATTAGTTGATGATTTTCCAAGTACAAATTTACATATAAAAAGAACAAAGCAGTTCAATTCCACATTTGCTGACTGGAGACCAATTTACCCCAGAGGGAAGAGAAATTTTTGAGTATGGCTGTTGTCCAAATTATTATGATTAGGAGAAACTAAATGAGATTTTACTTTAGTCATGCAAAAAAAGCTATTTTTCTTTCTGGCTTTTACCTGATGAGTAGCTTGAAAATGTTGTATCCAGTTGACTTAAATTAGTAAGGAACCATTAACAAGATTTAAAGCGACAAAGCAATGCAGTTTCTTATCAAAAAACTTGTTTGGGATTGATTTAAATTCTGTTTTAGTCATTAAGTTTATGCTGGCTAGCAACTGTGATAGAGAGTTGTATTTGACATCCTATTGTGCAGTTCTCTATTGCCACTAAGGAGACACTTATTCATCAATGGATGTGTGATACAACCCTGAATGTTGTATTCTTTGGTCAGGTAATTAGAAAGATATAGTGTTTTCAGTGTTCAGCCTTAATTTCTTTTTGTGAAAAACGGTTTACAGGTTAAAAACAAAACCAACCAACCAACCAAACAAAACACACACAAAAAACTTCCTCTGACTTAGACAAAAGCAGAAAAGAGTGAAAAGTTCATATTCATTTTTCTTAGAAATGATTTCCTGTGGTTTCAGGTAATTGCTTCCCATTGTAGAAATGGATCATGAAACTCCAAGTTGCAAGTTATTCTTAAGGATCTGCCTGCTTTCTTCAGCACTCTTGAATCAAAAGATAAGGACAACAAATGACTTGCAATGAGAACCGCTGATTTTGGGTGTGGATGTTCCACTTTATCCACACTAGACATTAATTGTAACTTCTCTCTTTGATAGTGAGTGTCTGATCTAGCATTGATTGAAGTCCATGAAAGAGCTGCCATTGACTTCAGAAGTTATTAAACCAACATATAGTTGCAGCACGTGCAAGGAAAAAGTATACTTCAGATACCAGTTTTTTATTAACCTTGGGAAGATAATCAGCCTTCCCACTTCCATGCCTACAATGACAAAAAAGTAAGGTTGTGCCTCAGTCTTCCCATGTTAGAAATGACATTTCTTCTATTCCTAATTACAGTTAGGAGAGGAAGAGTGCTTTTCTATTCCCAGCCTCTGTCTCTGATTTACTACATTTTCTCGCAAAAGCACTTTAATGTGTTTCACCTTGTTTTATTTGTTATGTAAGAAATGAGGCACAATACTCTTACACACCTTATGTGCAAGTGTCATGAAATCTTTTGCTGAAAATCATACTTAAATGTAAAACAAGAAAACAAGCCTCCTTGGAATTGTCCCAGCAATATGTCAAAAGCAGAGGACAGCTGAGGAGAAGGGTGTTGTGTATGTGAAGGAGAAACTACAGGTTTGGCTTTTTTCCTTACATTGCTTACATTCACAAAAACACACATGCACAAGCACAGACTTGGGAGGGTATCACAGACAAAGTGTGAGAAATTACGTTGGATGTATCTCAGCAAAATCTAATGTCAATTGGCCAATTCAGAGTAATTTAAAATGGAAAAAAAGAATCCACAACAGTCAATAATTTCTTTGGTAGGTCCGTTCTAGAACATAGGTAAAATCAAGTTAAGTGAGAAATCATTAGTCAGGAAAGTCATGAAAGCAAATTGGCTCATACTGAGTTACATATATAGAGCTTTAAAAGTGTTTCTTTTTTTTTTTTCTCTTTAATACATATTTCACTCAGAAGCACTGTACATATAGAGAATTCTTCCTGACCTCTGTGTCATGAATAAAACAAATTATTTTACTACAGGCAGTAATTAGACAGAAAATCATTAGTAAAATCCTGCTATAAACTGTATGCTTGCTGGAGGAACGGTCAAAGAGTCTCTACAATGCTTTGCAGAACTGCTATTTCCTGTCCCTTTGAATACGCATTAACCATTTTCTTCGTCCATCTATCAGAGATTCCCATGCACATACTGAGGGGTTGTTTACTATAGTCTGTCAACCCTCAGTGCTCAGCTCATGAGAAGTGCACATCTGCTTGCTGAATATGAGGACGCTCAAGTGATGATGGGATTCTTGACACAGGGAAATAAAACAGTGATCTGCTTTGTCAAATCATCCCATAAATATGCTACAAGCAAGTGAGCACTGCCTTAATAAGAGAATTAAGAAATGGTGCTACACAAATTTTCCCCAATTCCGGACTTTGAGTGCAAGTATGTAATTTTGGCTGTATCACACAATAAAAATACATTGATTTATGCAAACTTTTACTTTCCAAACCCCAAAGCACTTTATGAGCTGTGCAACATACACAGGAGCAGTTTCTCTTATAACTAAATGCAGCAATCTCTGCAGTGGAGCTCTGCAGCTGTTAATTAAGGTACACGTGTAGCCCAGATTTCCTTTTACAATACCCTCGTGTGCCATCTCCATATCTCAGGCTGGGAACTAAGGCAGTGAGGTTGCCATTAATCTCCGCAGTCTCAGGATTTCTCCCAGATAGATTATGAAACTGGATTAAATCTAAATGGAGATCTCATGGCAGTGCAAATAGTAGACACAGGTCAAAGTCCTGTATTGAGAAGACACCTCTTTCCTATCAGGACACTAAAAATGATGCTGGTGAGTGGTATTAAACTTCCAACATGCAAAATGACTTTTTGTTGTTTGTTTTGTTTTGTTTTAATTTTGCTGGTAGATAAGAGTTGCATTTGGCTTCTGAAAATGTTCATTGAGTACTAGTGAGGTAGGGCTTTTCAAGCGCCATAATCGATAGATTTGTAATTAATGAGCTATGCAACAGAAAGAAAATCATTCCATGATGACTATATTACAAACCTAGTCCTTTCATCCTGCTGCTTGTGATTCTGCAATGGCTCTGATTGTAGCTTCTCTGCCATTTGCATATCTTCCTAAACATTTGAGGTGCACTCTGATTTTGTGTTTTATCTCTTTGTGATGTGTTGCAGGTGCTTGCCAGTGACAACCAGAATTTATATTACAGTCAGCTTTTATTTTATTGAAATATTTGTGCAGAGTGCTACAACACCAAAGCATGATATGATTCCATCTTAATCCTGCTATGTGGAAAGCTGTGCAGAAGGCATTGAATGCACTATGCAAGTGAGGAGTTTCGGTCTGATGGTTACAGGTAGATGGGTGGGAAATTTTTTTACTGCAAACAACATATGGAAGAGAATTTAAAAGTGGTTTTGCATCCATTTGTATTCAGCAGGCTACGCATATGATTAGTCTTGCCTCCCCTTCTCCGTTGGTTGCCGCCTTTGCCTCGTGACTAACACCAATCTAGTATCTTGTCACCACTGAGGCATCAGTGGGACTTTGACATGACAGGTGCCCTCATGACAAACACACTCAAGACTGACTGGAGCTAAAAGCCCAGTTCGCAAAGTTGGAAGGTGTTGACAACTGTGGAGAGGTATCACAGGGTACCATGTGCTATTAGGTTATTTGATCTTGTGCTTCGAGGTAAGATTTTGGGTTGATGACTTAAGACTATTACTGCAACTCATTATTTTTAAGGTTTTTTCACCAACATTGATGATTAAGATCAAAATATCCAACCATTTGACATGAAGATTTATTAATTCAGGTGTTTGTAGAAATTTAGAATCTTTCTATGATGATATTTGTGGAAAAAAAAAAAAAGACTACCAGGTGTGTAAGAGTATTTTCACAGAACCACACAGAATAGTTTGGGTTGGAAGGGACCTCTGGAGATCATTCAGTCCAACCCATCTGCTAACGCAGGGTCACCAGAGCAGGTCACACAGGAATGTGTCCAGGTGGGTTTTGAATTGTCTCCAGAGACTCCACAACTCTTACATAACTGTAAGAATAGCAAGTATCACATTCTATTTTTTAATGGTCCTTTCAGCTTATATTCCCTTCATTCATTTCTATTTGTTCTTTTAGGACTCAGTTCTGCAATGACAAATAGATGGGCAAATAACTCAGACAGAAATCACACAGAATGACCTTTTCAGATCTTCTTTTGGGACGGGAAATCTTGGTACAGAGAGATTATAGGAGGTCTTTAATGTAGTAGGAAAAAAAAATGTATAAAAGAAATGCTATGTTATGGTTAAAAAAAAACTACACAGGTTAAGAAAAGTGTGCTCAAAAGTTTGACGGCTAAGCTTACATCATGTAAATAAAAAAAAGGTTGCTAACACCAAGTTCAGTTGAGAGGAGTCACGAAAGAATTTCCTTTTTTTTTTCTGCTTTTTTGACTAATAACATTGAACTATCAACCCTCAGCATTATATTTTGTCATTTTCCTCAGTGCTAGAACAGTCTTCAGATAGCAAAAGGACTGTGGCTTCAAGAAGGAGTGAGATTAAAGTCGCCTTCAACCACGTCAAACTCTCGTATGTGGTTGGTGCATATGGGGCCATCACAGTAACTAATTATACATGGATTATGATACTGTATGCAGTAGCCAACAATACATGTTACCACTATTTTTTTGCTTTTTTACTGTTTTTTTGAGGCTGGCAGAGGGTTGTACTTATTTTTCCATGTGTGGTGGCTAGCTATAAAGCCACTGGTTTACACACAATTGTAGTTGGAAATTTGATGGGCTTTTTTTCTCTTTTTTAAATATCAATTCAGTTTGGTTACTTTGGTAAAGCAAGGACACTTGCTTTACAAAGACCAAAATTATCTGATTATTCTTTTTAGAAGAAAAACGTCTGTCAGGATTTTAAAAGTTTTTTGCTTGTGCATCAATAACAGGTTACATTCAAATCAGCAGTTCAAATCAGTAATCTCTTTTAGAATTATTAGTCTTTTATTATTTTTTCTCATTATTGTGTTTTCTGGCCACGATGAAGAGTGAATATAGTTATAATTATGCCATTTTTATTATTAAGCAAGTAGAAGATACTGAATATTCATATTTCAATTGTAAAACCAACTTCAGGAAATTATAAATAATACTTAAATCTTCAGTAATGATAACAAACATATTAGAAATGTGGCTTCTTTATGAGAAATTGCTAAATTTGAAAGAACAAGATTATATACATTTTTTTCTGAAGAAACTCTCTGTGACATAAAAATAAACCCTTGCTTCTTTATGCTCAGCATTAATAACTGCTCCTAGAAATAATACAGACAGTTGTGAAAGAATATACATCATACAAACTCATTGATAAACAAATCTAACTTTATGTATGGGAATTATGACATAAGGGAGGTCTTTTGCAAAATAATTCATTTTTATAGAGGAAATGGCTCAGATGCAGGTGGCAGTTTTTTGAAAACAACAGAATCTGAATTGTCCACCAGCTCAACAGGGATTTTTGGCAAGGCGGGTTTTATAATTTGCCAGGGCCAGCTACTCCCCCTTCCACATGCACCCCACAAGTAATAGCAAATGAGGTGGGGAGGGCTTTATTTGCAAGAAGCAATGACAGTGCCAGGACCACTGAATTTTTAAAAAGAAGAAAAAACTGTGCTTTCTTTATCCCTGCCTTAACACGCTGATGTGCCAGAGACACTTTAACAGATTAACAAAATAATTTTCACAGATATTGAACCTGCCTTTTACATGCTCAGCAATACATTTTCAACCACCCACTCCTAGCATTCCCCTTCATTTGCCAGCAGAATTTAATCTCACACACATATAATAAATTTCATGGACAACTTATGCTGGATTCTCTCCCTAACAGGGTATTGCATCAGCTGGCAAGATCCAGAGTATTACCGTTTGTTGCCCTGCATCTCACAAGGAATCATTATATCCACAGAAATGCTTTCACAGACTATGCTACACATAATGTCTTGCAACAACCTTTTTGCCGTCCTCCTCATTGACTGACCCATAACAATGATTTCTTTGTTATTTTCCTTTAGAAATTTTCCATTCCCTTTTGTTCTCACATAAGTACTTTCCTCTCGAAGTAATGTCCCCTTGAAAATATTACTGTTTTTAAATTTTGAGTCTGAAATGGTGTGGAGGAGGGGGTCCACTCCTATCTTCAAGTGTGCATTCATAGACTGCCTTACTGTTGGCAATCACAACACATCATCTCTCCCCTTCCTATTGTTCTCACTATTTGCCTGTATTTTGCAGGATGCTCATCCTTAATACATACTTGAAAATAGTTTCTATTACTAATAAGGCTTAACTTAGAGATACTGCCACTCATCTCAGTGTTTTGGGCTGAGTTTTCCAAGAAGTAGAAAAGCATCACAGTACCACTGAGTGATGAACTTTGGGCAATGAGTTTTTGTGTCTTTTTGAATACCACAGAAATGATCCCTAGAAGAATATGGTTAATATTCAGAGGTGTGTGACCTCTAGTTTTGCAGTCAGAAATAGCTTGACTTATTTTTTTTCCTGTCTGAGATTACAAAGGTAAGATGAAGTAAATTGTATATTTAACCTCATCTCCCACAAGGAATCTGAGAGGTTCTTAAAATGCTATTATTTGGTTCAGATATTCTGTCCAGGAAAATGTTTCCACCAGCGTTTTACATACTTACTGTAAATAATACAATCACATGCTTTGATCATAAATAAGCTAGGAGAAACAGGGGAAAGAGAACTGAGGCATAAGGAGAGATTTGAATCCTGTTGCTGAATCTATGAGACAGCAGAAGGCAGACTGGCTGCTCCAGGTGACAGAGGAGAAACCAGGTCCACCAGGGTTGACAAGGCTGAGTGAAAGAGTGAGTGAAGAAGCTGGAAGTCTGGGACAAAGCCTGTGTAGGAGCCTCTGGCAGCTCTATGAAGTGTTTTGTTTTATTTTGAATTAATTTTTTAAGTTATTGGTGGGGAGAGGAATTTTACAGGTTGTATCCTACTCTTTTTTGTGATATTTTAAAGGAATACGCAAGACAATAACAGTTTGTTTTGTTTTGGTTTGGTTTGGTTTTTTTGTCATTGAATGCATGGTGAAATGCAACTGGGTCATTTCATAACAACAAAAATAATTTATATTGGGTACACTCTAGTTCCATGAACATTTTTCTTGTTATACAGAAAGAAAACAAGGATCAGCAAAACACAGCTGGAGAAATGGGGACAAATGAGTATGTTCATGACTTCATTAGAGTCAGAGGATCCTGCATGTATCCTACTGATGGAGATGAATTAAGGATCTCTGTAGAATAAGATGGAGAAAACAGGTGGCTGTTCCAATGTGAGACCTAAGGGAAAGACACCAATACACAAAAGTAACTCCTGATGAAACTGTGTACTTTAAAGAGGAGAGAAAATCTGTTTCATGGTCATCCTCCTTGTGCCAACTCAAAGCTAATTATGATTGCCATAAATAAATAAATAAATAAAGCAGTAGAGATACATGCATTGCCACAGTTGGACACCAAGACTCATCTAGGTCTGTCCGAGAGCGATCCTTGGTTTACAGGCCAGCTGGGACAACAGAGTCCATGTTTCTGTTATTAGGTTTTCTCATTCTCCAGAAGAGTCATATGCAAACTACGTAGATGCATAATAAACCCTGATCAGTGTCTAGAAAGAGCCCAAGGCAACAACGGCATTCTTAGATCCCAGTCGAACTGTTGTATAAAGAGGACAGCTGAAGTCCAGTGCCCAGAAGCATTTCTCCTTTATGTTTTATTGGTATACATGTGACTTTCATGATCAGCCTAGTGAAAGGCAACTATTGAGCATTAGATTACTTTTGAAGCATGTACTGGATTAGCTTCAGACTGGCAACCTACATGGATTTCCATATCCTTATAGAATTATCTATGTCATATCTGAGGGAGGTGTTATCTACTGATCTTGGGCCAAGACACTCAGAATTACAGACTTCAATCCTGTGTGTGACACCAATACTTTTCTAACCTCTAACAAGTCTCTGACTCAGTGGATGTTTATGGATGTTTGTAAAGATTAAGTTATTCTAACAAAGCTATTTGAAGATAAGAGTTCTTTGTAAGGGTTCTGTACAATCACCCTGCTGAATCCTTCAAAGCCTGAAGGCATAATATGGATTAAAATTGATTCCTCTCCAATGTCTCAGGTTTTGTGATTGTCATTCTTCACTTTACTTTCAGGGATGTAAATTCCAAGATTTGCCCTTGACTCTGAGGTTATTTTTTCCTCTCACAGTGTTTCAGTCTGTTTCCATGCATAGAGTTTTCTCTGGAGTGCTGCCAGAAGTTATCTTTATCCCATCACCCTCCTGCTGTTGCCAAAACCCTTACTCATACACCAACTGCAATTCAACCATTTGTAATCTCACTTAATTTCTTGTACATGCATTTTACAGGGTGATGCCAAGCTACTGTCGAAGAACATCCATTTCCAATCCATAAGTGCTAACAATGCTATCCCCATGATCTACCTTCTTGTGGTCATATAATAACCAGACCATCCACTGGCTGGAATGCAGGAACCAGACATGAGTATAAAACAGAGGAAATGAGGGGAAGTTTTTGATCAAATACTAAACTAATGGACTTTCACACTTCAGGCTCTGTGATTGCTTTATAAGTTTCTACTTCATCCACAAATCAATTGTTTGGAGATCACTAGATCTCAAACAGTTTGGGTACCTACCTCCTACTAAAAGCCATTTTCAATTCAAATGTGTATCTCACAGTTTAAAAACAAAACAGAAGTCTTCCACAAGCTGAAAATCAGAGAGTTAAAAATACCAATGCTGGTCATCCCAGTGTCTGATACTTCCTGCCACCTGGTGGAAAGGTTTCTTACTTCCACTTTCCTCTTGGTTGAATTAATTAAAGTGAGGATTTCTGTTAAAATTCCATTTTTTTAAATGTACAGTGCAGCCCAGATATAGATATTTCTATATTCAACTAACTAGCTGAGTTATCTTCCAGACCATAAGAGTGGGACCCCAGGCCATCACTGACTGGGAAATCTGCCCAAAATCCAGGGACTCCCATGGTTACTCACAGTAGGCTTCATGCTGCCATTGCTACCCTGAAGCCTAGATTATCTTAAAGCTGGTTTGAGCATATTTCCATGAGTCAGTCAATGCATTTTAAATGTACTATAAGATCTGTCAAGCACTAATTTAAACCAGATTGTCCTGTGGCTGTTTAAATTGTGACAACAGTGGGTGTTATGTCCTTTTGATTTTAGCACTGTTGTTTGCCCTGTGTGTGCTCTATTTCATAAAATGGGCAGGACTGCAATGCAAGTGAAGGTCCTTTTCAGCGTATACTGCATATTCGCTTCCGTGCTTGCTCCATAGTGCATAACATGGTGAACAATTGCCACTGCTACGTGAAGATGCTATGTAAAGATGAAGGTCTATTGAGAATGAAGGTCACACTCCATCTTGAAAAGTTTTACTTCAGGCCTACAGGCAGAAGAGGGGCTTAGAGATTTCAGGCTCTAGTTACTATGTTCCATTATGTCTAAAAAAAGGTTTTATAGCTGATTGTGAGCCATACAGATATGAGAGATACAGCTTGAGGCAAGGGCATTTTTAGGTTCTGGATTGTGGTAATGACATTTTTAGCAACATGCTAAATATACAAATTCTGTATTTCATCCAGTGACTCCTGAAAGTAAAACGTATAACCTATTCTGAGGGCAGATAACAAGACTGATGTTTCCCAGGCAAGTATTTCCTATCTTTGAGATGTAAAGCTATGCTTCATCTTGTCTTCTCTTATGTGACCTGTTGCATTCCTGATTGCATTGTGGTACAGGTAAAACAGGAGAGATAGAAGATGTCCCTCTTTTCCCATCTCAGTTCCAATCTCAGTTTTTTCTCTAACATAAAATTAATGCTCCTTTTTGAACTGTAAGGATCCAAGATTTATATTGGAAAGGAACTAGCTAAGCCATGATGAAAAAGATGAGAAACGCCTCATCTTCTTAATCTCACTTTAGTATTAGTACTGACTCCAATGCCAGTGAACACTAATGACTACGGCTAAAAATCTATTGTTTATGTGTCAAAATTATTAGAAACCTTGGTGCTTTCCATTTATAGTAGCTGAAGAAAGTTGCTGTGCTGCCTAAACTTCAGATATTTAGACAAATCAGTGGATGTCGGACTCCTTACAGAGTAACTCTAAGAGCTACTAAACTTCATTGAATTCCAGAATTTCGTTCCAGATGAAATTGTGGGCACTCCAAACCAACTTGTTGTAGCCAGGAGCCAAGTTTGTAGGCATTAAAACAGTTAATAGGCCTAGGTGTCTTCAAAATATCTGTTTCTACTAAGACCTGTGAATCCAAATGACAAATATGCACCTAAATCCCATATAAGTTCAAGGTTGAAAAATGACCAGAATGCTGTTCTTGGACAGAATTGCACCTTGGCCCGTGTTTTAGGCCAGAGACATAATAAGATATCTCCCTCCCCTGATACTTTCTGAGGTGAAGACATTCTAAGTCTGTCACAACACTGCAACCCATAAGTTAAAAGCAAAGCTTTTTTTATGTTGCACCCACTCGAACGTCAATCAGGAAGCCTCTTGTGAAACAGCTCTATCATCCTACACTGAAAAGAAGTGTCATGCAGCAGTGTCTTGTTTAAAGGGTTGTTCATTTTTTCGGCAAGTTTTCTTGATTGTGAACGAACAAAAAACCTTTCATAACTTCCTGATTTGTTGCAACTGTACTATAACTAAAATAAAAATTGCCCTCTTCAGCCAATAAATGTTGAAATATTTGTGGGATTATTCGTGCTACAAAGTGAAGTTCTCCAGTCTTCAAAGTTCCTCAGCTGAGATAAATGCTACCCATGTTTCCTTTTTATTTTAATTTTGGAGGGGAAAGGAAAAAAAAAACAAAACAACACAACAACAAACAAAACCAACCAAGCAAACAAAAAACCCTGTATTTGAAAAAAAATAATCCATAGCTAATTTGCAATGTTACTTAGATCTGCCCTGTCCTGGATAACATTATAAATAAATCTATATCAGCTAAACAGAGTTATTTTTTATCAGCACAAACAGATAAACATTTATATGAAAAATCAAACTAGGAAAAGTAACATTTATTTTCCACTGTCAGCTGGGTTCGCTTAGCCTGAACTATCCCTACAATTAAATTTTTTATTGAATTTTGAGATTCTTCTTAGAAAAAAAAATGAAGAAAAGCAGGAACCACCAAACAAATTCATCCTGATACAAGTTCCATGAAGCTGATTGATTGGTGAACCTGATCCTCTGTTTGCTTGCCTCTTTACTTAGCCTTACTTAGAAGATGGCTTAAATTACTCCTCTTAGGAGATGGTTTAAATTTGTTGGTTACATCCTATATTTATTTGTTTTGTTTTGTTTCAATAGACTGAGAAGTTTTAGGGAAAAGGAAATAGGAAACTCCACATACCTGAAAATGTTTTGTGAATGGCATGACCTACAGATCAATAACTGTAGATGATTCAAATTGTGTTCAACTTGGGCTCTTGGTCACTGACAGCAGAAAAGTGACCTGCTTCTTTGTGTTCTCTCGAAATTAGATTCTTCAAAAGCTGAGATAATGTATTGTTATTTTTCCATGTTAGTTATATATTGAGGAAAGCACCTGATAGTGCAGCATGGGTGTTTTTCCATCATTGGTGCAAACTGAAGTTTAGGAGTCCAAGTTTGCATCTTTATTCTTTCTGGATGGACTGTTGTCCCAGAGAAAGAGCTGGGAAAACCAAAAGCTTCAGGTAAACACAGACAAATTTTATTTCCTCTTTACCATGTTTGTACAGGTACAAACTTATAGCAAGATTTTCAAAGGAGTGTACCTTCAGTACACATGTGGAAAACTCTCCAGAAAATGAAATGAGAGAGATGCCTACAAGAAGTAGGAATATAAAGAATGTGTCTTGCAGTTACCTTAAACAGGAAAGAGCAGTAGATAAGTTTTATTCCTCTCTACAGTATCTTGGATAAGAACTGTCCAAACTCATTTCTGTGTCATCTATCAAACACATAGACAACTCTGTCAGTTCCAACTGAGGCCATAAAATGCAACTTGATGTAATTTTGACAAAGTCAAAAAACTGTCCTACCTCTTGCCTGCTGGCCTTCAAGAAAGACCTCTGCCAGTGTGCATCTGTTATGGTCAACTACCCACTGCGCACCACCAGTCAAACAAATGTCTGAAACTTGGAGCATTTTCAAATTCAATTCAGTGACACAATGAGAAAAGTAGAAACAGACTTGAATTTTCCCCTTACTCTATTTATGAGTGGTATTTGGTCAAATAAAATTGTTCTGAAGTAGTAAACCTTTGATACACATGTATAGGAAATCACCTTGTCTGTCTTTCAATGATGAGTATGAGACTCTTTTTCGTATCTGGGACTTGTGGAAGTAAAAATTTGTGTCTTTGGCTGATGATCCCACCTGAATATTCCCCAATCACAATGCTTATTCAGTAAAAACAGTGTTATTTTTCAGAACTGAGTGTTTTGAGAAAACTTTGTTTCTTGTAACTACTGAGCACAGAGACCAATAACCTTGCACAACCCATAATACTGATGTTTCTGAGATTGTGGTCTTCCTGCCTTGGACTTACACAGACAATTTTAAGTGGTAGTGAAATAATTAAACCATACTTGTAGCAAGTCAATTCCATTTTGTATTTTTGACACTAGACAAAATACAGTCCAAGCAACGAAGAATCACATCCCTTTTCTTTAAGAAAATCCCCACAGCTAAAAGCCCAAGAGTGACCTTAATGAATGCTGATCATGTTTGTTAGTGCGAAGTTGAATTTCACCTAATGTCATGAAGCTGCTGCTTTTTTGAGCGAAAACTACTTGGAGAAAATACTGTATTTATGTTGCGTTGCACAGCATATAGCTCAGCAAGGTAACACCAGTGAAGGCTACTAGAGGCTACTGCAATATAGATGAAGAGTGTCAATGCATTTGTATTTCTTAAGGGCACCGTATGATTCTCTTTATCCAAAGGTACTTTTTACTAACCAAGACAGTCTAGTGTCATGGGCTAACATTTCACCTCTTAGTCATGTACCATCCCTCACAACTCCTGGACCTAAGAAAGTGATCTAGGGTGACTGAAACGCAAGATTCTTTCTCCTCACAGCCATTCATTCTGTTTTGTTTCACTTAAGTGATTTTTAATCCACTGAAAGACTAAGCTCCTTGCCCTGTGGAGATTTATTCTCTCTAACAGTTTCTTATACAGGAGTATCAAAGTAAGTTATGTACATTGAGTCACCTTTATGTACTGTTTTATTAACTTTTTCAAGGAATCTGAACAGGTCAGAGGTGCGCTATTTTTCATTGAAGAGCATATGACCCTGTTCTCCAAGTACAATACTACTCTCTCCTTAATTAAGCCCCTACCATTTCCTTGTCCTTTTCATTTCCAGTTTGCACCTTAGCTAAGATGGTTTATGTCTCAATATGCCCACAGGTAGGATTTCCAGATCTTTAAAACAAGCTCTGTGGCTTGCTCACCTTTCCTTTTCCACATATATGGCATAATTTACATGCATTGATAATGGACTAGGATGTAACATCACAACAGGAATAATCCAGTTTAAAAGGAATTATTTGCTTGGCTAATTTTTCTGCTGAGTTTCACTGTATTCACTGGAGAAATATTACTTTAGTAGACTTGAGGAAAGGGTGACTGGAGAAGCCTTCTGGAGTTTTCTGTTTCGCATTACTGCTTGAAACACTGCCAGAGTCCGCATCCATGGGTCAGACCCACCTCATGACTTTGACTAAGGTGAGTCTTGAAACTCTCCAAGGATGGAAATTCCACAGCCGCTGTGGTTAACCTGTTCCAGTGCTGTGCTACCTTCCAAGTAATTTTTTATTTTTTGAGCTAATGTTTCATCTCAACCACTTAAGCCAGAATGTGTGGCCATTATTTCTTGATTTAACACCTTTCACTTCCAAGAACGAGTTTGGCCTGATCTTCTCTGAAACAATCCTCCATGGAGTTCCTGGCTGGTATTAGATTCACATGTTTGCCTCTATTTCCTATGCTAAACAAGTCCAGGTACTGCTACTTGTCAACAAAACATGTACCGTTGGCCTTAGCCCAACTTCAAAATCACTCTGCACATTACTTTTGAGTTGAAGTGAGTACTAATCAATGTGGTATCTGATCAGTGCTGGGTAGTGAAAAATATCTTTCTTTGATGTGTTTACCATGCTTTTTACTAGCCCAGTATATAATCTACCTAATTCCTGTTAAGAACATATTCAGTGTCTCATATTCCACTTTGGAGACTGCTGTAGTCATCAAACCCTCCTCAGCAGGGCTATTCTTCTAGACTCTTCCCATTCTGTGGTGATGCTTAGGATTATTCTGCCATAGGTGCAGAGCTTTCCAGTTTTCCTTGCTGAATACAATAATATTTTTGTTATATCATTCCTTAAGTTTGTCAGGGTCACTCTGGATGGAAACTCTGACATTTTTTGTAACTCAGTCTCCAAGTTTATGGTCACCTGCAAATTTGTTGCAGGTACACCCGACTGTTGTGCAGGTCTTTGATGAAGTTGCTGAACAGTGTGGGTCCCAGTAATGAACTTTAGGATACTCTAGTCATTTGTGTCAGCCAGCTGTATGGTGAGCCATCGATCACCACTCTTTGAGTCTGGTGACTCAGACAATTTTTTCCCCACTTTATAATCTGTTCATCCACCCTATATCTCCTTAGTTTCCAAATGAAAATGTAGGGGGAAAAAACATCAGGGAAAGCTTTTGATTTGCATATCTGAAATTAAACTGAGCTCAGAATGAGGTAGTTCACTTGCATCACTTTCTATAAACCTATATTCCTATAGCTGACATTTATTTTTGTTATGCTTTCTCAGAAGACTATTAACTATGTTCACTATTAACATATTCCTTAGTTTAATACTCTGAAGATTACAGAGAGAAATCTGTACATGTTTTTGTTGAGAATGAGATCCTAGCCACCAGAGTTCCTAGTCTCTTCTCACACTCTAACTCCTGTGTGATGACTTACACAAGCTGTTCCATGAACAACAGGACTAATAAAACTTGAATTCCTACAAATCTGTGCCCAGTATCTTGCAATATGCCACCCCCTCAGATGTCTTCTCTATACTTTCAGAGGAGAATTACAGGATGCAGAGTTTCAGTTCCCTGCAGAGTCCATGGTATATTCTCACCTTGATCAAAACTCCTTTCCCCTTCCATGCTGATAGGGCAGGAAGCCGGTGCTGAGGGTTAGTTCAGATGTGTGTTTGTGGATGTGTCTCTGCACTGGACATGTAGCAGACATTCACTGAACTCATCCCAGAGCTTTTATTTTTCTTTTTAAAGAGCTTTTTTTTCTTTTTAAAGAAAAAGCCACCAGTTTTCACTAAAGTTTAGGAGTGGGTATCTATTTCTCCCTCTCTGTAGATCCTATTTAGATTGATCATTATATTTGGAATTAGCCTGGGGAGGTCAGGGGTGATGGGAGATACAAGTGGGGGAACACCATAAAATGTATTCCTCAAAGTAACCACACTAAAATGCTTTTAAGCTGCATTTCCCATAGAAAAATAAAATCAACAATTGACTAAATTGTCTCATTTTTTTTTTCTTTTCCTTGTAATACAAATAATTTAAACTTCTACTTAAACACAGCAGTCATATCCATTAATCTAGAAAAAAAAAAATTGTATAATGCTTTGCTTGCTCTCTCTGTCGTATCTCTGACCTTGAAACTGTAAGCACATCATGAAAGGCAGGCAGACACCGTTTCTGATTTTCTGGAATACTGAACAAAGTACTACTTATGCTGAACACTGAATGCTCCCTTCAAATGTCAAGGCACATTGCTCCTAAATGGTATCATCAGAATTCCTGCAAAACGATGTCTCAGTCACAGCCGTGGTGTTTTCCTTATTTCAGGAGAGTGTGCAGTTTTTTCAAAGTGAATCAGATTTTACAGGAAATAAACACTGAGACCAAATCTGAGATCAAACCAGATTTCTCCAGGAACATTTATCCAAGTACAAGTGTTGGCAAATCTCACACCCATTTTGAGAAGCTGCCTAACATATAACAGCTGACAAAATAAGGGCTTCACTCATTCTGCACCAAACTGCAAGCATGATAATATGTTCCCTGTACGATGCAATCTCTTAATCTTATTCTGACTATGTTGGTAAAAGGAAATAAAAGCAAGTAAAGAACAAAAGACTGTTTCTTCCCTTCTCACTTGAATAAAGATTCTGGAGGAAGAAAATCTTGTTCTTGTTATGTATGGTCTTCAAAGCCTAGTGTTCAAAACTTGTTTCAGTTCCTAAACCTATAATTTGTTCATGTGTCTTCACTCTTTCTGTCCACTGATCCACAGAAACCCAGTCCAAGCCAACGGTGGCATTATCGCCTTGAGCTGGAGCACAGCTTAGTATTCCAGCATTTGCAAGTAAAAAAGCAGTGCGTGTAATTAGTAGGAACAATACCTAGCAAATGCCCCTACATTCATAATCCTATGCAAACATCGAGATGACTGCATCCCCAAAGTAACTCTGATGAATTAAGTGTACTTAGAATGGATTTAGCTCATCAAGAGAAATGCTAGACATGCCTTACTCTTTAAATATATTCACTTCCCATTGAAACTGATTTAATGAGGAGGCTGATTTGGCCTATACAATCAACTGAATCAGACTTTAAAAATGCATATTATATTGCATTTTATATATATGTGTATATATGCATGCACAAGCACATAAACAGCTATATTTGTGTATATATATGTATAGACAAACAGTCTGGTTTTGCTCTTTCAGATCTTGTGATCATGTTTCAACAGAAGACAGTTAAGACAACAAGTCAAGAGCCTTTAATTCCCTTAAAAAATAACTGAATGTAGCATCCTTATTAATGGTTTATAACACCTGAGGCCCTGAATGTTACAAAGAATTTCTTTAGAAAAGAAGAAACTCTAGAGCTTTTTATAAGAGGACAGTTGTAAAAGGCAGCAGTAGCTACTGTCTGCTTATCAGATACTGTATTTTATTACAGATTCATTCCCATCAAACAACCAAAAGAAATACTCTCCCATTGATTCATCCAATTGTATATTCAAAACAAAAGAAGGTTAGGATCTAATGCAATGTGTCTGGAGAGTATTTAGAAACTGCCTGCATTTTAGGGAAAACTGTAGTAGCAGTTTATTTTCTCTGCTTGCTCATTTTGAATTTTGCTTACTAGGACTGAACAATTTTAATTTATTTACAGGGCAATAAAAAAAATTGTGACAGCAGTAGATTTTGAAGCGAAGCAATTTAAATGCTATAATTACCAGGTAGAAAGAGGCGAAGCAAAAGTTCAGGAAGTCTTCATTTGAAGCAGTGTGCAGATTAAGTCAGGACACAATTGCTGAGAGACATTAGCTGGTTTATTTGGGACATGCTATTTTTATGCAGAAGGTGTTCAAAATGCAATTTCTTGTATTCCTACTATATAAATCACCTTTATGAGTAATTTATTATCTCTATTCTCACAGTTTGCATAAGTGATCTCTTGTTTGTAACACTAGTTTACATACGGTAACCTAAAAAAATAATCTCATACCCATGATCTATAGCCACCCAATGACTGCTTTCCATTTCTGTTCTATTCACTGTTTTTAAGAATAGCAACATGCCTGGAGATGTGGAGAGGAAAATGATAACTGCCTGCAGCTATTTGAAAGGTTTTAGTTTAAAAAAAAAGGGTAAGAATTAATTTAGTTTAGTAATGGTTATGACCATGAGTTATGGGACAAAATTGAGAAATGGAAAATAATGGCTGAATGTTGAGAGAAGTGGGAAAAAGAAGAGGAAGAAAGAGAGTGAGACTTATTAATCTGTAGAGTAATCTCCAAAGGGGAATAATAGAAGACCCATTTCTTGACATTTAAAAGCAGACTGAACAAAAGATGAACAACTGTACATCAGGGAACAATACTGCATTATCAAAGAGATTAATGAAGTGATCTAATAGAGCTTTGCTGTCTGAGTGACTATCCGCTGATGTATGCCAATAAAGTCTTATATAAAGATCTCTTTCAGTGCAGATATAGGACAGTTAGGAATTTTCTTAGCTCTGATCAGAGGTGTGGACCTGTTATTTTAACAAAAAATATTCTAACCTTCCCCCAGTTCCCTTCTCCAACCTCTCCCTTTCTTCTGACACATCAGTGTCTGTTGTGTGATGAGCTGTATCGCAATGCATCGGAGGTAGACAAAGGAGCCCACAACCCTGGGGAGTCAACAGCACCAATCATCCGTCTGGTGGATCTCAAAATCATACCCAGAGCTCAGGACTACGAGAGACCCCATAGATGGTAAAGTAGCATTGATGAGTGTACTGCTGAAGTCTTTCTAAATATAGCAATGTTATCTCACAAGAATCACCATATGAGTTTAGTGAATGGTCTGTTCATGTTATATTCCTTAGATCAACTGACAGGACATCTCACAAGAAGCATGCAAAACTCTCCAGTGAACTCTTAAAAGTAACATTATCTTCAGAGAAGTATTTGATCTATTTTCCTGAAAAGCATAGGAAATGGGGCTGGATCATAATTTTTTTTTCCCCCCTGCTCTGTTAGACTGCTGTGCAATTCCTTTTGAAAACCACTCAAGCTTCTTAAATGAAACACTTAATAGAATTATAAAATCACAGAATAGCTTGGGTTGGGTTGGAAGAGACCTTCAAAGCTGAACTAGTCCACCCCACCTGCCATGAGCAGGGACATCTTCACCCATCCAGTCTGGACTGGGATGTCTTCAGAGATGGGGCATCTACTGCCTCTCTGGGCAACCTGTTACAATGCCTCTCCACCTTCATAGTAAAAATTTTCTTCCACTTATCTAGTCTGAATCTCTCCTCTTTGATTTTAAAACCAAAGTCTGGATAGATTACATTTGTAGCTCTTACCTTGTTCACTGATGTAGTCTCTCCACCATAGAAGGCCACTAGGTTGGTCAGGCAAGACTTGCCCTTATTCTCCATGTACCTTAGCACAGCTTCTAGGAGGATCTCTTCCATGATCTTCCTAGGCACACAGGTGAGGCTGACAGGTGTGATATTTATCCTTTTCTAGTCACCAGGAACTTCACCTGACTGCTATGACTTCTCAAATATCATGGAGAGTGGCTTAGCAATCACATCAGCCAATTCCCTTAGAACTCCGGGATGCATCTTATCAGGTCCCATAGACTTATGGATGTTTAGGTTCCACAAATCTGATCTTCTTTTACAGTGAGAGTGACTTTTCTCCCCCCCCCATCTTGTACTTCATCCATTTGAGAGGTGTGAGAAAAGGCACTGCGAGTGAAGACTGAGATAAGTATTTTGGTTTTGCTACTATCTGGAAGCTCTCAAAGAACTATTTTTATCTTAAAGTTTAGCAAAGTTAATTCATAAGCAGAAGATATTTATCTTCTGTTATTTTCCCCTGGTACTTTTGACATATTCATAGGTAGAAATCATGGCCTCTGTCAGTTTTAATTTTGTCAGATCAAATGAATCAAACTAATGTTTTCTCTGTTCTTTATGTTGTTTGGATAGTCATTCCTGCATCAGTTCCAGTTTGCATTTAAAATTATTAAATACAGAGATCCTAACAGGGAGCTATGCATATTATTCTAGGAGAGGAATACCTGTTGCAAATGTGTTTGTATTTTCAAATGATGATAGTGTAAGTACTTTCTTTTATGTGATCATAGAATCACATTTTATATTTTTCATGGTCATATTACACATCTTAGTGAAGGGTATACTATGACTGACTGAAAGAAACAAGACTCTCTCTATCCCTATCCGATAAAAGTGTCCATTTTAAAGTGGTACTTCATGTTCCAAGTTTCTAAAGGCTTGAATCTAAATTCTTGCAATTAAATGTCCTCCCACTTCTGTTTTTTCTATTCCAAAATGATCCAATTTGACCTGCACAATATTCTCCACATCCATTGAACTGATAATGTCACTTAATCATCTGACTGGACTTATGGTCAATTTATTCATGAAATGAAAACAAACCCCTAAATCCTATCTAGTCTGTGAATTTCTTCCCTCTAGGTCTACAGTCTCTTCTCTGACACACCTTTTGTAACTATTCCAGCAGCCAGTTGCTTACCCACCTTAGTACTTACACTAACATCATCTTACTGCTTTCAGCAATGATTTCCTACATGGTATTAGATACAATCGTTCACAAAAATCCTGATAAATTAAATCTTCTAATGAGTGACAAAATGTTTTAAACTCAGTCTGAATTAGCTAAATATTAATGAAATGTTCACTTTTTTTTTTTTTTCCCCTCACTAGGGGAAAATAAGAATCCTTTGATTTATGTTCTGCACTATTCATTTGGTATACCCCAACTAAAATCATCTCAGCTCTAAATGGCTAAACCGGGAAACACAACTTGTTTCATTAGCTCCACTTGTCTGTGATCATGGTAATTGTGAGTTTTTGAATTCTTTTTATAGATCCTTCATTCTCTTGGATACTGAACACATTGCCCTCAAAGCAAGACACTTGTGTTTAAGCACGTGTAATGTTTTTCAGTATTTTGAACACCAAACCCCATGTTGATAGTCTAGGTCCTGAAATTTAACTGTTGGCTTCTTGTGGTGCTGCCCTGCCATTACTTAATAGATCATTTCTGTACAGGTTGATATGGAGCAATAGCTGAGATGACTGGCCTCCATTAGCAGGATAAGAAGGAGATTGGGGTAGTCTGCATCAATATATGAAAGGGAAATCCAGCTTAATCAGCTTGATAGTTGTTCACAAGGAGATGGTTAGCTCAGTTGATGAGCAACAGTGGTTGCTTGTCTTGACCGTAGTAAAGGGTTTTGGCACTATATGCTGTAAAATCCTCACAGAAAAGCTAATGAAGCAGAGGCTAGATAGGTGAACACTGAGTTGAATAAAAAACAGTCTGAAAGTCCAGACTCAGAGTGTTGTGATGAGTAGCACAAGGTCCAGTTGGAGACCAGTCACTAATGGTGTATCCCAGGGGTAGATACTGGCACCAACATTATTCAACTTCTTTATTAATTAGCTGGATAAGGTGATACAAAACTAGGAAGAGTAGCTGATACACCAGAGGTTTGCCCTATCATCCAGAAGGATCTGGACAGGCTAGAGAAATGGGCCGACATGAACCCCATGAAGTTCAAGGGAGCAAAATGTCTAATCAGGCACCCAAAGATGACTAACCCTATGCATCAGGACAGGCTGACACTAACCATCTGGAAAGCAGCTGTGCAGAAGAGGACCTGGATGTCATAGCGGACATTAAGTTGAATATGAGCTACTAATGTGCCCTTCTAGCCTCCTGGACCACATTACAAGTGTCACCAGCAGGTTGAGGGAGGTGTCCTATCCCCTTTGCTCAGCACTGATGAAGCCTCATCTTGAGTGCTTATATTGGTCTGGGTCCTCTAGTATAAGAAAGACATGGACATACTGGAGTGAGTCCAGCAAAGGACAATGAAAGTAATTAAGGTTTTGGACAATTTGACTTACAAAGAGAGGCTGAAATAGCTGAGACCATTCATTCTGGAGTAGAGATGGCTCAGAAGAACCTTAGCAATGTGTATAAATACCCAACCAGGGTGAGGAGGGGAGTAAAGAAGATGGAGCCAATCTCTTCCCATTAGCTCCCAGTAACAGGAGGAGAGGCAAAAACTAAAACACACACATAATTCTATTTAAATACAAAGCTGCACTTATTATGACAGCAATTGAACACTAGAACAGGTTGCACAAATAAGTTGCAGAGTGTCCACCCTTGAAAATATTTAAACCTGGACTGGACACAACCTCTGAGCAGCCTGTTCTAGCTGTCTGTGTTTTGGGTGGAAGGCTTTGACTATATCACCTCCAGAGGCTCCTCCCAACCTCAACAATTCTATGATTCATGAGTTGTAGTTCAAATAATTCATATTTGAATTGTTGAGAAAGGAAGTTTCCTGTTAGAGTGTTATTCACCGGGGGAACTGTGAAGTTCTCCCTTTTGCTTTTCACTGCAAATGGCTCTGACTTACTGGCTACAAGACATTTATAGAGAGTTGTTATTTTGAGCATCTATTCATGGAGGTTTGAAATTTGTATGAGACTGACATGTAAAATATTATTTCTTCTCTCTCTGCAGTCCTCTCTCTCAGAAAAATGCAGATGGGTAAATTCAGTGTTCTACACATGTTTATTTCTCTGGAAAGAGTGAAACATCCTTTCTGCCCCACTTTTGGATAATATTGTTGATAGAATGTAAGACTATTTGAACAACAACAAAAGGCAGTAAAAGACAGGCTTTTTTGTTAACAGTCTTTGTTTAAATAAACATGACTTTGTGTGCAGCTATTGCAGCCACTGGCATTTAGCTAAGGTTTGCCCCTTACGCCTTCCTAAGGCATCATCCATAGGCATATAATTTCATATCAAAGGGTGGCAGGTGTAGGGAGATGCTAACATAGGGAACTGACCTAGGGAATTGGTACTATTTTCACAGCTCAAGGCAGTGAATTGAACTCAGTTGATTTAATTTTAGCCACATGTATTCAAGTTCATATCCTTTTCATCAGGTCAAGGAAATGTTCAGACTGAATAGCTTTTTCATATATATTTTTTTTAATTTTAATTATTACTATTATTTTAAACAATGTTTGAGTTATTGAGTTTTTATAAAGTTTTTTCCTTATTACATCCATCATCTAGAAGAACCAAAATGTATAGCAAATCACCATATAATTCTGACTCAATGGCATGCTTTTGGTAGAATTTGTTTCATGCCAGGGATTGGCTTGGCTGATTTAGAAAATGTCATTCCCAACTACATTTTGGGGAAGGAAAGTAAAATCGATATAGAGACAGACAGACAGGTGCATGAACTCATGTGCACACACACACATAAATCAGAATCAGAAGAGAAAACAAACCCTTTTTTCAATAATAATAACGATGTGTATTTTGGTAAAGTGATAGGTCTCTTAAACAGAGGTCTGCAACAGGATAATGACTTTACAAAAAGTGACTGACAGTTACTGCACTACCTCTTTAATCATGTTTTCATTTCTATCAAGAATGCCTTATACTTTCATCACGTTTCAAACTCACGTTAGAGCTGAATGTGCTACTGAAGCTTCAAAGGAATGAATAAACAGAGGGTTTGTGTGGAACTAAATGGGCTGATAGGTTCAGTGAACACAAGAAAAAAAAGGACCATGCTATTTCATGCAGGCAACATCAGAAAGAGCTGCTTTACCTTCTGTAGCTGGTATTCACAGAGACAGCCTGCATTGTAAGTGACGTTTTAAGTTGAATGTGTTACATAGGGCTTTCTGTGCTGAATATCTGGTGTAATTATTCACCCAGCTGATGTGTGTGACCATGACCTCACCACAACTGTCTTGGTATATTTTCCTTTAGACAACAGCAGTCTCAGACCTCCAGACATCTTTCCATCTTGCTCAGGGAAATAAGAAACGATTAAATTATGACTAGGATTGATGGGAACCCGTGACTGTCCAGGGGAAGACTAAGTGGATATCATTGGTTTGTTGGCAGACTCTGAATGTTGTCCAAGCATTAGGGACTTCCAGCTCTACTTCTTAGGAGATTCCCATCATATTTATATTTCTTTGCTATTGATTGTAGAAATATGAAGCAGAGGTGCATGAGGCACAACTGCACTAGTATCTCCCTAGCAGGCCAGTCCAACTTCTATAGTGGATAGTGGAGCCTCAAGCCTTATTAATTTCCTGTGATAGAATTGCTTTCAGCCCAACCCTTCTGTCACTTGTGCATGATCTACAACTCACAGTTTCTTTTCTTGCATTGAAGGCAGTATAAAGCCCTCTCTGGAACTAGGATTTCAAGTGTTTCAGGTGGAACTGTGAACTTAAACATCTTTACAGGTTTGGCTTAATAAAAGTTCGGAATGTTGCCATCCAAAACTAAAGCAAAACTAAATGCCTTTATTTTGAAAACATGGAAATGTACATCTAAATCACCTAACGAACTGCTTGCTCCTGCTTTAGGGTGTGTGTGTGAATACTTAAACTGATACTAGAAGTGATGCCTCTTCACAATGATGCAGTAATCAGTAGCATATACGATGTTAATGATTCCTCAATGACAGGTTTAACTGAACTTTCAGCACGACTTTGAAAGAGATTAGAACTTGTCAAAATTGGCTTTGATGATCATAGTGAAATAAAAACAATCGGGGTTAGAAGATTGCATTGAATTTTAGGACTCGCATGTTTTTTAAAACCATTGTAATTAGGCAGTGCTAATCTTGAAGGTGGGCTCTTGCATTCACTTACATTTGCTTTCTCTACACTATAATTTGCAGTCCTGCTCCCCGTGCTCTCTAACTATATATCACATTTAAATGTATTCTCTAGCTGTACACTCACATTTTTTCCAAAGGAAGGCAGGAATACAGAAAGAAGTTTTTGTATCCAGGTCCCATCCCTACAGAGATTTAGGCTATAAACAGTGATGCAGCCATTAAAGATAAGAAACAATAACACAAATTCTGAAGAGGCTGTTCATCATGAAATTCTCTTTAACAATGTTATTCATCATCCTCTGTCAAAGGACCTAGAGTAATGGCAAAAAAATACTATCAAACTTAACAAAATTTATTCAAATGCAATCACTACAAAAGGTAGTGTATTTTAGCTATATGTGAAATTGAAAAGGACCACATTATTACAATAAGAGAAGACAAAATATGAAACATGGCTATGTTTTGTAAAGATTAAATTGCAGATTTTCGGAAGGTTTATTATATATATGAAATAAGATATGTAATTCTGGGAAGATACACTACATTTTTCATATCTAACACAGTGTTTGAATTTCAAAGTGTAAAACTCACATCAAGTGTAGTTGTGGAATTCTGACCTGTGTTTATAATAGAAAATAATTCTCCCTCTGAAATTCATCTATAAATAGAAAGCTTTGGAGAATGTAATCTTTGCCAACTTGTTCTACTGTAATAGGAAATGAAGCAGTCTTAATTTCTACAATGGAGAACGAGTGCCTGTCATACCATCATTATAGTGGAGGTATAAAAATAGAGCAGATTCATCATGATATTTTGAACTCATTCCACAATAAGCTCCTAATCTCCAGCAATTTGCAGTTCAGGGACTTCTGAGACCTTTCTGCTCCTGCAACATGGTGAAGAATTTCTCAGAAAAACTAGGACAATCAAGTACTGCATTTGGAGGTTATCAAAAGACAAATGCAATTTTCTCCATGTGCTCCAAGCTTTGAAAAAGAAAGTCTTGTGTTAGCAGGTTTGTCTTCCAATAATTTTTTAAAATCTTCATTTTTATAATTAATCGCATGAAACATTAGAAAAACTAGCTTCCAAGCATTGGTACATCTTTTCTTCTTTTCAAGCTAAAGTAGGGTGCTACATATATGATCTTGTAGGTACCATTTTCTCACACCAGTTCACTCCTTATTTAGCATGCTTATGAATGTAACTGGCCAGATATAATAGTAAGTACTCCCTTCCTGACAGTTCCTTTTTTTCTTTCCATGTTTGCCTGCCAGGAGCTTATTCATTTCTTAAATAATTTTCAGATAATAATATCAAAAAAGAGTAAATAAAACTTGTATTATTATGTTGGTTATAGTATTCATTTAATCAGCAACCAGACCAAACAGCATACACCTCTTCACCACAAAAATGTGTCTGTCTTATCTGTTTTCCAGATAAATATAATGTTACCTGCTAGATATGAAAATATTGTAATATACTGTTTCCTGAAACTTTTACTTTAAACAGTCACATTATATAAAACTCAACAGCTTTGATTGTTTTGTTTTGTGTTCTAAAGTTCCCGTAAGCCTGTTGGGTGGATCAGAGACACAATGTAGAAGACATGCAAAATTTAGTGAAAAACTCCTGTAATCTTTGTTGGTTTAGCATATATAAAAATTCCCCCCTCCCTCCCCAGTCTTGACTGTCTTGATACAAACTTCATTTTCACCAAAATTCTTTTAGTCATGCTTAAAGGCATACAAAATTATTCGTAAAATAATGATACTTTGTACGCAGTTCCTACCATCTACACAACCACAGTTCGGTGTAAAGCAGATTGGTCTTTTTCTATCTGATTAGATTCCTTTTTCAGTCCTTGAGTGCTGGCTGTAATTTGTAGACATATAAATGTGTAGAAGCGCATCATATATAAATTAGTAAAGCTAGAAAATAACAGGCCCATTTAGAACTCTTTCACTCTTACAAATCAGCAATCTAAAATCTCCACTCCAGGAGACACATAGGAGTTCAAGCAGCATATTACTCTGTATAAACACCTTTTCACTACATTCTGACAGCTTTTGACAAATGTAACACCGATAAAAATCATTTGCAATGGCTGCATCTGCCTTTTTAGAATCCTTGATGAGAACTGCGAAGACTGGTTATTTATTTAAAAGTCAAGTCTACGTTCAACAGATTTTGTGAAGTGTGAACTGTGAAATCACTTCAGTGCCATCTTATCTTCTATGCCTAAGTGGAATCCAAGCAGTTTCTAATTTCCTAACCTGTACTTTTGGTATTTTAGCTTATTCCCAAAGAACATTTGGCAAATATCTTTTGGTAACTAACCCTTTTGAATTAATTCACAACACTTCTGAAATGAGAATTTGCTGGCTTGTTTTGCCTGGGTAACACTGTTACACCTACACTGTGTAATAGTGCTCAGGTCCACTTGGCTGGTGAATACTTCAATCAGTGCAAGTGTTTCAATATTTATTCCAAATTCACTATTCGACTGAACATTTCTTTCCATCATACCTCAAAACAGAACTTCATGCATTCTTCTGGTGTTGAAAAATTGTGAAAAATATTTGTACTAGTTGGCCAGTATTCAGTGCGGGTTATTATGGTGAAATTGGTGGGAGTCAGTTAAAGGAAGAAAACAAACAGATTTACACTTCCAGGCTTTGACATAAACCTAAGCATAGAGACGCCTTTAGTAAAGCCAATGAATCAAGTTTTCCTGAAGCCCTATATTTCTCAAGGTAAAGTCTGAACTGGGTTCTCTCTTGTCAATAATCATTGTCAGCATCTGACAAGCAACCATTTCTAGAAATAAAAACTTCAGGCTCTTTCAAATTAGATTGCTGAGAGATGGAAGCAACACAGCTTTTATCCAGACTACTACTGTTAACCTATTGGGTTTTTTTTGTTGTGTTTTTGTTTGTTTGTTTTTGTTTTTGTTTTTTTCCTTTTTTCACTTTCCTTCAAAACATACCTTAAAAGACAAGAAACAAGCCATATTATCTGATTCAATATCCTCAGTCAAGTTATTATTAGAGACAAAATGACAGAATTATCTCCTTTATCTGCTCACGTAATCATACCAGCCTCCTTTTCCCCTCTTCTTACCAAGGACTCCAGCATTTAAGAGTTTGCATAAGTAGATAGATGCCCGTGTCTCTTATGCAACACTTCTGACATAGCTTCAGGGCCTATACCTGGGTGAGATGATATCCTATTGTCTTTTCCCAGGAGATTATCTTCTTCACAGGAGGTTTAGGTTGGATATTAGGAAAAAAAAATCTTCCCGGAAAGGGCTGTTGGGCATTGGAACAGGCTGCCCAGGCAGTGGTGGAGCCACCACCCCTGGAGGGGTTTATAAGGCATTTAGATGCAGTTCTTAGGGACATGGTTTAGTGCTAGAGTTAGGTTATGGTTGGACTCGATGATCCTCAGGGTTTCTTCCAACTGAAATGATTCTATGGTGAGGCCGAATTTCATTTTATACTCCTCACATTTTATATCATCTGCAACCCCCCCCCCCACCAAAAAACCTATTCTTCCTGTTAGGCAGAAACGCAAATTTATTAAGTATCTCCAAAGTCATCATGTTTGACTCTGGAGTCTGTTCTTCCATATTTTTCACAGTTCTCCTTCTAGTAAATAGGAAAAGTTTCTACTCTACCTGAGACCTGAGACCAGAAAGTGATCTTTCAGTGATCTGTTTGAATATTTTTTTTTTTTTTTTCTTTCTGGAAAGGATGAAAGTATTTCTAAATGCCTGGATTTTGATCCTGTAATGAAAATCACATGTAATACAGGACAGATAAGAAAAAGTCTTGAGTTTAATGTAAAGGAATGAAACTTGGTTAGTGGATAGAACATGGGACTGGTTGACAGGAGGTTTGAGTTTTATTCCTATCATTACTATTTGCTTTTACACGATTATGATCAAGTCATTTAACCTCTGTATCTCAGGTTCCTCTATATACAGAAGAAAAAATAACATTTCTGTATTCCGGGTGGATATTGCATGGAGTGAGGCCTAATTAAAGCCAGTAAAGAGTTTGGAGATCCTTGGATAAAAGGTGCTATAAAAAGTTCCAATTATTAATTGCTTTTTGCTCCCAAGTAGATTTTAAGTCACATATCTCTTTGAATCATGGATCTCTATTAAGCGAAGATTGCTAACAGTGTGGAATCCTGCAGTTGTTGTCTTTTTAATTTCAGAAACAGATGTCTTTCGAGACTGAGCTTATGCACTAGTCTAAAATCTCAGCTGATATCTTCAGAATTCTGAAATAACACAGAAAAAAAAAAAAAAAATGCAACTTTTACCCACTTCACTTTCTTTCAAAGGTTTCTGCACATTCTTCTGTCTTTCTGTGTGAAGTCCACCACCTTAAAATATATGCTTTTTCCCCAGGTAGATTAGATTTAATCTAAAGCAGTTTTTCTTTCCCCCACCCCTCCTGTTTCTAGTTAGAGAATCTTCAAGAGGATTTGGGGAAAGGGTTTGCATTGTATAAAATCTGCTTCTCAGGTTACGAATCTAAATGGTGGTACTTGAGTTACCAGACTCTTACATGAATCCTGAGCATCTAAATAGTTTCTTTTAAGCGTAGGTGGGTGTGAACTAGTGTGTAACACAATCACCTCTACTTTGGTTCCCTTTTCTTCCTACAAGGTTGCAATGGGCAAAACACTCAACAGGCAATGACCCAAAACTGTTTTTTTCCACTCACCTTTAAAGGAATGCTCCAATTTCTTGCAACACTGGCAAAACCTGATCTATTTAATTTTTAAGAGAGCCAGGAAATCTACAGACTATCACCTTACCTGTAACTTCCTAGACTCTGTTAGAAGGTAATTGGTTAATCACTGTATTTCTTTGAGCTGAGTGAACTATTACTTTTCGAGAAGACATTAACTCAAATCCAAACATACCTTTAAAAAAACCCACAAGATTTCTGGCATTATACCATACAGCCATCATCTTAGACTGACAACAGTTGGGGTTTCTTTGAATGCATAACACATGTCCAAAACCAGTTAGCTTCACTATCACTTGGCAAAATTTTCCACAGAAATATACAAAAGTCCAATTTTCTTCAAGTTGAGTTAAAATTTTTTGATGAGATGTGTTTGTGTGGTTAAAGATGAAGCAGGGAAAATGCAGAAGGTACAAGAAATGTTTCTTTGAAAAATAGATGAAACCATAGTACTGCTCAGTTTTGAACCCAGCATTGATACTGTAAGCCCTTTTTGCCTCGTTGAACATGATTTATATTCACATTTATGTTGAAATATTCCACAGGGCTGTGTGGTGTTACTTTAACTGGTGTCTGTTATCTTGCCCACTAACCTCAACTAAAAAAACACAGCTTGCACTTAGTGTAGATGTACAAGAACACTTCACTAGTTGGCACTAGAAGTATTGTTCGATGCCAAAGCCAGAACGAGCTTCCCAGCTTGATCTAAACAACTGGAACAGTACCACAAGAGAGCTGAGAAGATTCAAATTCCAAGCAAATTTTGATGTATAAAATTGACTTCTACAGGTGATTCTGGACTGGAGAAACAGACTGTTTATCACCAGGCAGCAAATGTCCATATGTCAGAATAATAGCAATGATGATGAATGTAACTTTTCTAAAGTAAAACTGCATCTTTAAACATTTCCAGGGGAAAACTACACCTTTCACTCCAGCAAAAGCAGGATTAATCATTTCCCTTTGACCCAAGGTCTGTTATATTAAAGGAACCAGCTTGTAGTATTCAAGTTATTGGTGAGAGTTCCTAGCAACTGCCCTGAGTTGTTGCATTTAACTCTTTATTTATTGAAAATATTCCAGCTGCATCTATTCAATATTTATTATTATTTAACCCATAAAGAAATGGGAATTCTAAAAGCATTTTTGATCAATGGTTACAGTCTTGAAAAGCTTTCAGGTGTGGCCAACTGTGATTTCTGCATAGTGAAACTCTGCTTCTAACTCCACTCTCTGATCATTTGCAATTCAAGAAAATGTTTTCTGAAAGGATATTTGAATTTTTATTTTCTTTGTCAGTACTACTGCTACAGTTTCAGACATCAGACAGTGAAAGACCAGAACATGATACATATGCAATCTTGTAACTGCTGCTACCTAATGTAATGCTAATATTTTCAAGGTTACCAGCATTATTTCAGTGTTTTATTTCAAGCTGTTTCCTGTAATTACATAGTAGAGCACCTGTGCTGCATAAGCATCAAGGGTATTAAGGCCAGAAATTGTACAGATAAAAAGAACACTTATTTTTATTGTAAATTGATTTTTATTTTTTTTTTTTTTTAATTCAAACAATCCAGCAGAACAGTCAACACCCAAATTTGTAAGTATGTTAAGGCATGAGAAGCAGAAAATTAAAAGGTGAGTGTACAGCAGCAGCTCTAATTGGCATTATTGAAGCTGGTGAAGTACAGATAAAAAGCACAGAATTGAAAAGCTGGAGCTCAGTTCTAAAGAGCCCTTTTCAAAGAGATTTCAGATTCTACTAGTAACACAGAAAAGGACTATTGTAACTCCTTACATTTCTGTACAATTGAGATATCCAGAGAAGTGTGTCACCTGTCAGTTCATACACCTTTACAGCAAGGCA
Source organism: Columba livia (assembly GCF_036013475.1). Taxonomy (NCBI): domain Eukaryota; kingdom Metazoa; phylum Chordata; class Aves; order Columbiformes; family Columbidae; genus Columba; species Columba livia. Next base: position 6,057,680 of record NC_088602.1, read on the forward strand.
TATAAACAACATCATTATTTGCTAAAAAGATTATGATTCCTAGTGTTTGGAAACAGAGATGCTACTTCTTGTAGTCTACCTATTGAGTTCATAAAAATTTTGCTTCCAGTCATAGAACTAATTCCTTGTGTATACCAAACAATATTATGCCAACACATGCAGTATACTGACTGCATATGATCATCACAGCTATTTTGTGGAATGTTCAGAAGCCTTCATATCCCCAGTACGGCAGTGATTTCCTGCTGAAAGCATCAATCTACAACCTAAATCAATGGATCCACCAAGTCTGATTGCATATGGAATATAGAGTCTGTTGACTTCAGATGGGGTATCTAAGCCACACCATTTTAAAGTAAACATTGTTCTTATATTTTTATTTTTCAACACACTGAGAGTGCAGTTTGAGAAATCTTTATGGTTGTAAATAAGAGACTCCTGTCAGTGATTCAGCTTTCACTGAACATAAATTGATACTCTTTACTCTTAATTTAGACAATACAGATTTTATGTGGTGCAAATTGCACTGATTGCCCATTATAATGTACATCTTTCTGCAAAATTGTTTTCTTTAAAAATAACAATGTTGCATCTGATAATTTGTACTCCAGATCCAGAGGCTACCACTTAGAGAGAAGCAGGATAGGAAAGAAGCCAGAAGATGACTTAAACCACACCTTTATCTCAACGAGGATGAGTTATATCTGACAGAAGTTTCATCAGCCTGTTCTGAGAGCCCTCTAATGACCATCTCCACAACACATCTAAGCAGTTTATTCCAGCACTTGTTTTATCCGGCCATTCCAAGCTTTCTGCTGCTGTCTGCCTTGGATCAACTTCGGTTTAAGGTTGCTACCATTTCCTCTCTCCAGTATGAATACATTGGAGAGAAGAAAGTATCTCTTTCCTTTCTAAGAGCCTATAGTGTATTTGAAGCCTCATCAAGCCTCTTTCACCGTAGAACATCTCAAGGAGTTCTACCTTTCTTTTAGGTCTCACTCGTGAACCTCTCACAGTTCGTCCTTGTTTCTCCTCTGAGGTCTGTGCCCAGCTGGTCCATAGCTTTCTTGAAATGTCCCAGGACAGACATTCCCTGACCAATACTAAACAGAGCAGAGGGATTCTTTTGCATTTTGCAGTCTGTACTTTTATCCACACTGTAAAATTACATTTGTCTTTTTTACAAACACATAGTATTCTTCACTTATATTCACCTGTGGTGTTTTATAACCCCCTGCTGGGGAGACTGGACACAGAGTTCATTCTGTAAAATCAGTCATAATTCCCCAAGAGAGCTTAAGTTTTGCTCAGCATGTAAAACTCTGTGCCCTCCAGTGATCAAAGCAGTCAGTGATCACACAGACTTCTGAGAGCAAGTCATACTCTAAAACAAAAGCGTTTAAAAGAAAATCTGAAAACCACAGGACAAATTATGTGCATACCTATGGCATCAGGTATCTAATTATCTCCCACAGTCAGATCCTAACCTTACTAAAGAAATCCTTCTTCCTTTTGTCTGGCTCCCCATCTTCCCTCAGTGTCTTTGGAGTTCAGTTGGTCTTATCCATTGGATATTAAATAATGTAATTTCTCTTGAAGACTAGGCAAAGTACCTTGGTGTTTGTACATCATATAACAGTTTACTATTCATCATGCATATCACCTAATTAGACAGACTCACAGACCCATTGAGTAAGTTAGATTGGAAGGGACCTTTGTCTGTTTAGTCCAACACCTGCTCAAAAGTAAGTCTAACCAGATGAGGTTGCTGTGGGACTTATTCAGTTGAGTTTTGAATGCTATCTGTGGAAATAAATATCCTGCTGCCAGGTAAATATTTGCATCTCTTCCTCCTGGTACCTCTACAGGTAATATGTGAAAATATAGAGCAAATACATTGTCCAGATATTTTCTCTCTTTCTCTTAAAGACTTAACAGAACAGAGATGACCCATTTGTTTTTATTACTGACATTTCAAAGTGGTAAGTATTTCAGTCACTGTGGCTAACATCAAATAAAATGTCCTCCGTATTCCATCAGTCTCTATAATACGTATAATTTCATGGAGCAGTCCAGCAAGTCAAATCTGGTGATTTCACCTTAGGCTTCTTCACTTTAAAGCCATAAATCTTTACCCTGTGGTCAGAAACAAAATTCCTAACAACATTTCAAGTGCAGATTGTATACCTGATCGATAGAAGTAACAAACAACAGTAAGGACAGTATTGGAAAGGCAAGAGTTAAACTAACTTCATTAGAAAATAAAGTTATATTTTATATTATTTCATTTTTTGTTAAGTTTTTTTGGAAGAAATTAGTCTTATCGAGCTTAATGGCTTTTAGTCATTCTTAACAGCTACCTAATGAGCTCTCCAATTATGTAAAGAAGAGTAATTCAATTCATACGTTACTATATCCCCTCACAGCAACACAGTTCCCCTCTTCAGAAATGACTCACTCGAGGTCATGCAAACCAGAGGTAGTAGCAGGACTAGAACTCAGGTATTCCTGGTTAGTGACCTTACAACTAATCCTTTAAATGATGTGTGATTTTCTTGATACTCTCTAGTTAAATACTTTTAATATCTGACATACATTTATCAGCTGTGAACAAAAACTGCACTGATATTTATATCCCCTCAAACATTCTTTAGCATCAACAACAAACCCAAACCACAACATTACAATAAGTACAATCAGAACACTCCAAAAATAAAAAACAGAAAAATGAGGAAAACAAAACAAAAAAATAGAGAGAAGCTTTCTGACTCTAGCACAAGCTTATGAACTGAACTTTGCACAGTTCTTACATGGGACCACCTGTAGATAAAACAGCCTACAAAGACTCATGATGTCCAATAGCAAAAAAAAAAAAGAAACGGAAAATGTTTTTTCTCGAGGGAAGATGGAATCATAACCCACTAATTGTAAAGTTAAAAGGGAAAGAGAACCGTAAATATTTAAAATATCTTTTTTTTTTTAGTAAACATCTAATTGAATATGATATAAGCCTTCCTTTTGATAGCTCAACATAAAATATTGCAAAAGACAAGAAAGCACATACAAACTACTTACCAATAAGGCTGTTTTCTAGGTATAGATTTCATCCAAAACTTATATGACACTCTGTCTCCAACAGAATCCATATACTGTTGTCAGAGTCCTATAAAATTATAAAGACAAAAAAAAACCCCATAGTTCTTTGAGGAATATTGTAAATAAGAAATACTAGTATGATATTGGTAAGAAATACTATATGCTACAAAGTGTAGGATTGTAACTTTAAACGGCATTTGCAAATAACACAGCAAATTACTGTCAGGTGGGTAGGTTTTGCTTTATCAGAAAGGTTGATTAATCTATATTATAGAAACCACATTCATGATATGAAATGGATAAAAACTACGCTGCATTCATCTATTTGAATGCAAAGATTTTTCTTCCAGTGCTGCTTAAAAATTTAATGGCAATCTCAGTAGAAAACTCAAAAGATTTTGAAAAATAAAAAAGTGTAATTTGTCTTGTTCTCCTTTACCTCTTTAAAGCTTATTCTGAGGTAGTTATCAGACTCTCCTCAGAAGCTGGTAAAGAAAGAGAAGCACATTTGAGAACAAATCAGGCAACCTGTGTGCTTGCTCCTCTCTTCACACAGGTTGTTTTGATGGACAGTTCAGATTGGGCTAGTTAACTTAGATAACATTAATCCCACCGACAAGAACAAGCAGATACAAATTAAATTGCCCATTTTTATTTCAGCTGTGTTCAGCTTTCTCATTCTTGCAATCTGTAGATTTCTGCATGCTTGTGAAGTTCTGCTCTCAGATGAGAGTTCAGGCTTTAATACAATTAACATTCCCCAAAGAAAAACATTGTTTTAGGATCAGAAATGTACTTCAGATTAGACTTCAGACACCGTTCTCAAGATCTAAGGTGACGAGAGAGGTAAACGAACCAATCTTAAGGCCCCTGTTTCAGAGTGAGGTATCAGAGTGCACAAACCCCTATTTATTCAAGACCTCTATTTGGGTAAACTTTTCATATCTTATGCATTAGTAGGACACATAAAGCTCAGTGTTTACAAAGAAACTGCAGTGTATGCAGGCTACAATGTAAATATTTTACAAGTGTGCAGAACCTCCTAAAAAAAAAAAGTAATCTTCTTTCACTTTAATGCATCCTTTGTACCAATAAAAAACCGAGAGCATGTAACTACTTCAGGCAAAAAGAATAATCTTGCCAAATACTAGACGGTTGCTGAGATACGGCCCAGTCTGCCTAATAAAGAACAAATATTACATTTCAATCTGCTTTTAGTGAGTCCAGGAGTATCCTCAGCCTAAATGCTCTTTAAGTATATTCTCCCTCTTAACACACACCAATTACAAGTAGTAAAAGCAGATGGTCAAAATAAATTAGAGACAGCAAACCAGGCCTCCCTCAGATCATCACCATTGGCAGATCTAAGCAGGAATACCAGCCAGTGAGTAGTTAGGAAGACCAGTATATGTTTTTTTTCTTTGCCTCCATCCTTTTCCAGAACAAAATTGGAGAGGCATTGCTGGTGTCAGAGTACTAAGTTTGCAGAGCCATAGAGAGCAGAAATCTGACCAGGGATACATAAAGTCCAAAAAACTTGCAGAGAGTATTTTGATTCCTTGCTTCTGCAAACACTACCAATACTTCAAACTTCCAGTGAAGAAAAGGGCTTTCATTCCCTGCACTAATTATAGTTGTGTGGTATGGAGGCCTTACATGTTTGTTTTCCCCATATATGTTGCTGAAAAGATCCAGCCATCACCAGGCACTAGAAGACTTAAAGCTACCAGATTTCTCAGGTCTGATGGAAGTAAGAAGAACATCTTGTGTAGTTGCTAGGCAGAAATTGGTACAATGGCTCGCATGAAATCAGAAACAACTACATAATAAGAATACCTGCTGCACAACATCTTATTGACACAACAGGATCAGGACAGTCATGACTTAGAGATGTCCATCTCTGAATACCATGTAGACTGGCAACCTAGCGTTCCACATCTGGATTGATGTCTAATATGACATCTGTGTTACTCACCAGAATGAGTTCTGATTATACAAATTTGGGGTTTTTTTGTTCATTAGTTTTGTGGGGTTTTTTTTCAGTGATGTCTCTGGCTCCTTCATACTGTTGTCGTTAATGGACAGTAATCCTAGACTGGGATTGGACTACATGACCTTTAAAAATCCCTTCCCATTTAAAGTATTCTATGACTATAACACAGCATCATAGACTGCACGCCTGGTGACAGTGGTGCACAGAAATTAGGTGGGTAACTGGAGAGAGGTAAAGTTTTTGTACAACACGAACAAAAGGTCCACACACTAAGATCACCCTCATTCCCAGTAAATCCTCTACAGGATTATCTCACCAAAGTGCAGGACACTGCTAGGAGGAAACTGGAACAAGCACAGAAAGCCAGTATGTGAAGTCACATCTAAGTAAAGTAGTTCAGAACTGTTAAACCAAGGAGCAGAGTAGGATACAGGCCTTACCCAGATGAATGTTATCTTTCAAAATACATATTGATCCAGCTTCCTGAACTGAGTAAAGAGTTCAATTCTGCCTTCCTTGAGATACTGCCTCAAACACACCTCAGACATGACCCTTATTCCCATACCTAAGAAAATGTGAGAGTTCATATAGAATAAATTAGAGTTTATAAGAAATTTTAGGAATTTCTCCAAGAGAAAGTTCCCTCCTATGCTGACTAGAAAGTGTAAAAAGTCTGATAATCCTTGCATAAAACAGGTATGCCTCACTTCAGCCATAAGAGCTTAGTGGGTCATATACACAGATGGGAATGGTGCAGGCTGTCTGTGCCCAAGCCAGGAAAGACTTCACAAGATAACAAGTAAGGCAGTCAGCTTTAGATGAAGGAGAAGAAATTAAGATAAAAAGAAAAAAAAAAAACAAGAATTTTCAAATGAATGAAAGGAGCTCATTCGTCTCTTCTCCCTGAGACTGTAGGCTAAGATGTGCATCTAACATAATCCCAGAGGAATAAGACACACTAAGGCCTTTTTAAGATGTGCTTTTATCAGGCAGTTTGTGACAGGTATTATGGAATAAAATGGGACATTAGGGATATGTGTTACATTAGAACATCTGCAGCTCTGCTGAAGCAGATGAGATAACTGACCTGCCTCTGTATTTCCAGAAATTAATCACAACAAGCACAAATTTCAGCAACCCAAAACTACTTATTGAAAGCCTTTTGACTTTCTGGTGAGAAATTAAGAGTTTGAACAATGATCTAAATGCATAGTTTTGTTACTGGACCAAAGTGACAGATCCACATTCCCCAACCTCCAAATGTTAAGTTTTGCTTTATATGTTTAAAAATGAGCTAAACAGGCTATGAAGAATAATAAGTCATTTGAATGCTGAGTGAAACAAGAGAGTGATCTCTGTCATCGAAGAGCGGTTAAACTTGCAAGTATGCCTGTAAAGTTTTGTGGGGTTTTTTTCTTCTACCTTTTAAATTGAAGACAAATTGCAGCCCACAAACATACACAAGTTTTCTATCAACTGGTTTATATTTCCATACAGACAATCTTTCTCATTACAGTTGGATTTTTTTCCCCTATTTATACTACTAAAAAGTGCAAATGCTATATGCTGCATCTAATTTACACAGCTGCATTTCAGATTTAAATTCAGGCATTTTGAAGTTCAGAATTAGGTATCTAACATGTCATGAGCATTATAAGATACCATTTGTTTCCAACCTGAATTGCATAATTAGGTAAGCTAGTCCCTGCACAACTAACGGCTATTGTGCTTAGACGTGTATCTTGAATGTCTTTTATTTATGATAAATAAGTCTTGTTAGTGTTTCCACTGCTGCTGAAGGGTTTCGTACCTCTTTATATTCTACTTTTCTTGCCAGTCTAACAGCTTTGTTCAAGACAATTAGTTTCTGAATACATTATTTTTATCCTTTAGACCCTGTTTTGGTGACTGGGCCAGTATTAAGGTAGGTGGGTTTTTACTTGCGATAAAGATGTGTCAAAAACATGTTTTCCAGAGCTTTGGGAAACCCTTCAATATGGGAACCTGTGCCACGTATCACAGAGAGAATATATTTATGCAATTCGGGCATTCCCAGACATCACCTTCAGTTTGAAATAACTTTTTATAGCATTTGAGTTTTCTTCAGGCTTGCTCAAATCTAGGAATTAAAGAACTGTGGAAATATCGTATCATCGCATATAACACCATTTGAATTAGAGTCCTGCTGTGTTAGGCATTGCACACAAATTACATCCAGATTGCCCTTTAGCCCTAATTGCTCTCAGTTTTTATTTATAGGTTTAAAAGAAGAGACAATCAACCATATGAAGTTCTAGTCTTCCTTAATAATTACTTACAGATACATCCCACTGAGAATAAAACCAGCTGCCATTTTCCATTATCTATGACAATCATTCACAAAAGAATAGAAAGCCACCCTCCTAAAACAGCACCTCTGACTTTCAGAGAAAGTGGAGTTTTGCACAAACAGCTTAAAGAAAAAACTGATGTATTCAATTGGAGTCCAGGAAGAGGTGAAAGTGATTTCTGAGTTATAATGAAGTAATAAAATAGTAATTTTGCCATGGATTTTAATGGTTACAACAACATAACTGCAAGAAACCTTAAGATTTGTTGTATGGAACATACGTATTGATTATTTTGCACTGAATTCTCAGGACTTACAGTCAGTGCTCTACTGAAGGTGCCTTGTTTTGCCATGTGGACAAGAACAGGAGGTAGAGCAGGGGTGGGAAGATGGATAAATAACTCTGCATCATGGTATCATTGCTAAAAGAAATATTTTCCATGATAAGTGGATGTTTGGAAGTGTGATTCAGACTGGAACTTAATTTTGAGTTTGATGATGTAATTTCTACAGAGATTTTTCTTAAATTAAGAAGCCAACATGTGACTTCAGAGAGTCAAAAAGGCAGTTCACTTGGCTAGTCAGTAAAGCCTCAACCCAATTGCCTTAGGATGGTGGTCCTCTGCCATTAAAAACAAAAGAGGGTAACCCACCTGGCCTTCAGCTGCTGTTCCTAAAGAACATGTCTGTCAGGGATGTCACATCATATCTCCCAACATCATGTAAATGGCCTGGATGTACATTCAGCACCTCTGGAAGGGCAACATACTCCCTTGTTCAGGCCTCCATATCATGCCCTAAATGTCTGTTTTAGGGAGAGCTCAGTAGTCTTTAAAATCACATGACTGTATTGATTAGAGCTGGGATTCAGATGCCCATCTATAGGTAAATATGAGATGTCCAAGTATGTTCTGCTTGACTTTCAGGTGCTGTTCTAGAGGGCTGTAGGCCTTCTGAGAATGTCCTGGATACACTTAGCTGAGGCAAATGGTACTAGAAACCTGGATTTAGGCAAATGAGCTGAATCATTGATCTCCGCTGTGCTGAGAGCTTAGACATGTAACTCCCAATTAAATACTCACAAGTAGGCACATGGATCTGTAGATATATAGGAATCTAAACACAAAACTAAATCTCACTTGGAGAGCTTGACTCAAGTTTGCCTTAATAGAAACACCTAGAATCAATTGAGATATTTTAGAGTATATGGCAAACCTACAGATCTGGCAGATATAACATGGAACCTATAGATGATGGCTGCATTAGCAAGGTCATCACCAGCAAAGACAAATAAGTCATTCTCCTGCTCTACCCAATGCTCATCAGGCCACACATGGCATACTGTGTTCAGTTTTCATGCTCGCTATGCAAAAAAGATGTGGACAGGCTGGAAAGGGTCCAGAGAAGGGCCACAAAGATGATTAAAGGTCTTGGAAGAGAGAGACTTCATCACCATGTTCCCATATTTGAAGGGTGGCTAAAAGAAGATGGAGACTCCCTTTTTACAAAGAGTCACATGGAAAACATGAGGTGCAGTGAGTACGAGATACTCCTGGGCAGATTCCAGTTGGACATAAGAGGGAAATTTTTCATTAGAATAATGAGCCATTGGAATAATCTCCCCAGGGAAGTGGTAGATTCCGCAACATTAAATACTTTTAAGATTCAGCTGGACAGGATGCACTTTTACCAAGGAGCATTGGACCAGATAATTCTTGTGGTACCTTCCAACCTGCTATTCTATGATTCTACGCTTTTTTCGGTGAAGCAGCTGAGGGCCAAGGCATCTCACACAATTGGGGCATCCTTGGAAAACTGCATCAAACTTTCACATCTACATCAGAAGAGGTGATTTTCACGCTTTGAAACAGCCTTTATTAAAAAAAGGCTGAGCTGAAAAGACAAAGAGAAACAACATATTTGCTTTCCCACAAGGAGTCAAGGATGCTTAAAAAGGCACCCTTTTTTGCAGAATCTAAGCATTTATCGAACAACTGGCCTGCCTTTCATAGTGATGACAGATTTCTGCTTCCTAAACCAAGGAAAAAAATCCAACAAACAACTTTCTGGATGAAATTGAATAGATTGTGAAGATGCTGCATTTCAAAGAAATAAGATTATACTCTTCAAAGTATGGTGAAACTCCTGGTTATGCTGAGTTTGCAACTTGGTGAAAGGCTTTCCCAGAGAGGCTTAATTTAGAGGAGCATGCTAGATTTTCTGCCTGTGTTGTCTTTGAGAACCTTTACTGTAATTTATTATTAGTTTTTAAGACATGTTAGACCTTTATAGTGTTTATCTAGGATGGGGTTAACAGTCTCAGGCATCAAGGTGACTCAGCATTTACAGGTACTGTTTCAATATAAACAGTTTTAAATATCTACAGTGACTAATTAGAGAGGTACAATTGGAAATCAGAAAAATAACAGAACAAAGCAATGCAAAGTGTGTGGTCACTGCCTCTCAGTAAGCTGTAAAGATCTCTTCTATGACAAAAGCCAAGCTAATGTAGCTTCGAGCAACATCAGAGATACAGATGATACTTGATAAATCAGCCCTGCTTAAAGGAGATGTCTGTTCTCATTTTCCTTCCTGTAACCTTTAAATAAAAATAAGTGACATTATGACTTGTACCAGAATCTCTAATGAAACTGAAATGCTGTTGAAATAACTACCTGGCAAATCAACATACGTGTATGTATATATATATATATATATATATATATATATAATTTTCCTGCACCTTCCCACTTAGGCACCTAATTTCTCCTGTCTATTTTGTTATTAAATCACACACATGGATGAGGGAAAAGAGGAAGACAGACTAGGAGCACAGCATGAAAGACATTAGAGCTTTAAAGCAGATGTAATGAAATAAAAATCTGGCCTTGAATTCTCTTCTTCCACACAACTATCTATTGCAATTCAAGTTACTCTAGGGACCCAGGTCACCTGCACTTTGATTCCTCTTTAGATTTTTTGGCTGACAAAGGAAGTGTTAGAACATTATGTACTTCAAAACAAATTTATATTTACATTTTTTTTGCTTAAGCATTACATTAAGTGATATAAAGGAGCAGCCACTGTTTAAAGAACCTAACAATAGGTATTTAAACATATTACTTTGATATATCTCACAGAGGGATATTCACAAAGGCTAACTTAAGACTTGGACAACTAATTTCCCCAGGCTTCCATTACAAACAGTTTAGGGAAGGGATGCTCCAGAGAGTAATGCAGATTAAGAGAGTAACTTTTGTTAGCTTTTCTGACTGTTCCCCAAAGAGTATCATTTTATGACTAATTGACATCCTCAGTCAATTCTCTTACAAACAAACACCTACCTCTAAACACACAGACCACATAAAATTGGTCTCTTGCTGGCATTCTCAGCGCTCTTTCACAGTAGCATCCATTCTTTTCAAGTTATTATGATTATATTGCAAAATACCGCTTTAACAGCAGGGTTGTGGTGTTAAGCGACACTCAGCACTTGAATCATCACCGCATCACTTTTTTCAGCATCACTACCTTGAAATGTCGAATCATGATCCACCTACTTGTTGGCCCATATTTAAAGATATCTATGTCTGATCAAAAGCCAGGTTAGGGATGATGCTTCTTGAGCTAACACTGCATGAAAGACAAGATCTCAAAATGCTTTAAAAAAAAATAAAAAAATAAAAAAAAAATAAAAAAAGGATTGGACAACTCTAATACATAAGAACTTACATTCACACATCCACAGGGAAATCCAAAAAAGGGTGATCCTTGGGATGGTGAAGAAAAATACACCTGTGGTCTGTGAAACCTCCCCATTGTCACTGTTCCTTGATGTGAAAAATAACTTTTCTCCTTGGAGTTTCATATAGCATGGTAAAACATTCATGAAGCCACCTCTGGTAAGACAACTCAAAACCTGTTTTCTAGTGATGTGGAGAGACATGTATGCATTTCCATGACTCATATGTGCTTTCAACAGAAAGTCTTGAGCTCCTTGTCAGCAGTTCAGATCTTCTCCTGGGTGCTTTATAGATTTTATGTGAAGAGAGGGATTGACAAACTGCATGTGGTGATTTATCTGGTGACTGTAATGATTCACTCATGTATTACTAACTGACACTTATAGTGTCAGTTAATACCAATCCCTTCATTAAATGTATTTACTGGCAGGTAGTGTTGGTTTACAATAGTTAGAAACTGGTCTCTAATGCTGCAAAGAGAAGGAAAGCAAGTTTCTTATCTTATGTGCTACATACCTACAAAATGAAACCAAAAGTCCTACTTTTTTTGCTGTTGTTGTTTTCTGTATTAGTTTCCTGTAAAAAGACTAAAGCTCTGTAGTTTATGTTTGTATCAAAATTAGTCCAAGAGGCCAACTTTTATCCTGGAAGAAACAGCAACACAGAGATTTTAATTGTAAGTATTTGAAAATATTAGTAGAAGGAGAAGGATGACTATGAACATGGTGGAATCGAACTGAAGCTCTTTGTGATTTGAGAAAATCTCAACAATTTTACATCTGTCTCTGGGCATCTTTGTATTTTTTAGCATCCTAAGCACTGCGAGTGGGAAAAAAAGCAAGACTGTTATTAGAAAAAGACATTATATCCAACTAATGAAAAAAGAGCTTGGGATTCCTGAGTAGGGCAACAGTGCAAAAGTCTACAGCAGTGTGATTTCCAACTCTGATTTCCAACTCAAAAGTTCTTCAATCACCATTCAAAAATGTTTGAAATGCCAGAAGTTTTGTACCTATTCAACGCCATAAAGATATCAGGCTTCCTACAAGGCTTGTTTCCAAAGGTTTTCAATCTGAAGAAGATTTATTTCTACAGTTAACAAGGAGGGACAGCAGAGACCCTAAAGAGAGATTCATCACACCTAAGTTAGACATCTGCATTGTAGCTAGTCACCCCAGGCTCCCTTTCCAGTCAACAAGAGTGAACAGTACTGTTACATTACAAGACATCTGTCTCTTTTAGACCTCTTCTTTAAAATGACATGCTTTTCACCCTAAAATCCACTGTTTCTCTTCTTTGATTATAGCTAGAGTCTGGTTAACTAGCTCAGATAGTAGATGTTAAAAATTGGACATGGAAATCCTACCGCTGCTACATCCAAACCCTTCCAGAGTGTGCATGATGTACATGTGTACATGGGCTACATTCCTCAGTATGAGCTGCCATGCTGAGCATACAGTAATGTGTTGCTGAAGTCAAACTTTCTCACAACATCTAAGAAAAGCAAGATGGTTGAGTTGAATGCAACTGAGTGCTTAAAAATAATATTTAGCTAACTAAATGAAATTCATTTTTCTTGTCATAACTGTGAATGGTTGTGACGGACAGACATTTAGGCAACTTGATCTTTTACAGTTTTTTTGAGAGCTCATAAAATGGACCAGAATAATATCTACTGTTAAGTAGGAGATATATGTCAAGACTTCTAACGTTTTTTCCTCCGTAATTACCTTCACATCTATAACAGTGGCAAGATTTTGCCTCTCCCTGCTTTGCATGGCCTTAGTGGTTCAACCCTTTCAAACATGTGTATTCTTAAAATGTATCTTCTTATTATCCCTTAGGTATATTTTTATTCTCCACCTAGACTGCTCACAACTATATTCATTTTTAAGAAATGATATTTTACATCCAAACCAGAATAAGACAAAATTATTGTGTCTTTTGTACATATCTTCAAGAAATGAGAAATATGCTAATTTGGAGAATCATAGAATCACAGAATGTGCTGAGTTGGAAGGGACCCACAAGGATTATTGAGTCCAACTCCTGTCCCCACACAGGACAACCCCACAGTTCACACCGTGTGTCTGAGGATGTTGTCCAGTCTCTTCTTGAACAATATCAGGCTTGGGGCCGTGACACCTCCCTGGGGAGCCTGTTCCAGTGCTCCAGGACCCTCTGGGTGAAGAACCTTTTCCTAATGTCCAACCAGAACCTCCCCTGGCACATCTTCCTGCCATTCCCTTGGGTTCTGTCACTGGTCACTAAAGAGAAGAGTTTGGCACCTGCTCCTCCTCCTCCCCTTGTGAGGAAGCTGTAATCATGATGAGGAGTCCCCTCAGTCTCCTCTTCTCCAGGCTGAACAAACCAAGTGACTTTAGCTGCTCCTCATATGGCTTCCTCTCCAAACCCTTCACCAACTTCGTAGACTCTTCTGGACACTCTCCAGTAGCTTTATATCCTCTTTATACTGTGGTACCCAGAACTGCACACAGTATTCCAGGTGAAAAACATTTGGAAAAAAAACATATTTTGTCATTAACTACATAGAAACTTAACAAAATCAGGAAATCCTCTCAGATGAAGATGGTTAGAGGCTAGAAAAGCATTAGATGGAAACATCAAATATGCATGTTCAAGTAAATGCTTTTCTCCTTCAGTCTGTTTACAGCCACTGCTGGAGAAGAGTCACTATGCTAGATGGGCACAGGTTCTCCAGCTCAGTGTCTCTCAACATAAATTGCAGAGCTGAGGATGTACTAAGCGAAATGTTGATCAAACAACACAGAAGACTCTTGCCAGCTCTAATCCAAATCACTTCTCTAGCTGGAAGACATCAGTGTTATTCTTTGTTCTCTAACATTGCTTCAGATGTTCTTCAGGTGCATACTTCATAGCAAGAAAATATAAATATTGGAAGTTCTACATAGTTCTAAGCAGCCCAGTTCAAGTTTGGCCTTCTTTAAAATGTTTGTGACTCATTAAGTAAAATCAATAACATTAATTAACATTTGATTGTTAAGAAAGGCTAAGTCCTTGAACGTTTTATATACCATCTTTTAAAACTGAGTTAAATGAATCAGTTCCTAATATGTACAAAATGGACCTAAATAAAATTGTTTCTATGTGCAGATCAATATCTAAACACTCTGTACTTACTGGGTTAAATCAGGAATCAGTAAATTAAGCGGGCAGAATGTTTGTATATCGATTGAGCTAAACTGAATAATTTTGTATTGTATTCTTAAACAGAAAGATTAGGGTGTATTATGATGGATATTCTTGTAGGATAAAAAGAGTTGCCATCTCTTTTACTCTTTCACCCAGACACTGTAAATAAAAAGCAAGGAAATCTTCTGATTTCCAATTCTATTGATTCGGTCTGCAGCCTGAGACTATGTATTCATCCAGTATTTTCAACACTAACCTTATGAGTCTTTTTTTTTTTTTTTTTTTAAAGATTAGCTAGATTAGGAAAAAAAGAAGAATGACTAACTCACTGATCCTGACCCAGTAATAAAAACCTCAATCATTACTTTCTCTGTCAAATTTACAGTTTTCAATTACAACATTTATTTTCCTCAATTGGAAAAAAGGAAAACATGGTAGGGATTATAGTGTAAAATGTAGCAACAGTGTCCGGAACTAAAATCTGCAACGAATCAGGTGGTAGTGGGAAATGAATGCCATTCATCTGCTGTATTGTGAAGACTTGTGTCTCTATCTTACATTCTGGAGGATCATTACAAGAACAGCCTAATTCTAGTGCTCCAGATAACTGTCTCAAAACCTGTGTTTGAAAATAAGCTCAGGAGGGTAGAAATGTGTCACCCCTTGTCTGGTACACAGGTGGTCTTGCACAAAACTGTTGCTGCGATCTCATTACGTGCAAAAATCTGGAGAGTTTCTGAGTAATATGAAAGAATGTATTTAATATCTACAACGTCTTTGCACACTTAAAGTCAGAACAAACTGTTAAAATACTTATCTAATCTCTGGGCAACCATGTGACAAAGAACTTCACCTCGCTAATTCCTGTATCAAATTTATAGCTTTGGTTTGAATGCACACAGGTTTATTTGAAAGATATCTAGTCACAACTCTTAGATTTCAGGTGGTGAGGAATCCATTGTACATCTACAAAAGCTTTTCCAAAGCATAATTAGCTTTACTCATTATATGTACCTTTTTTCTAGTCTGGGTTTATCTAGCATCAGCTTCTACCCACTGAAACTCATTATGACTTTCCAGTAAATTAAAAAGTCATTGCCATCAGATGGCTTTCTTCACTTAAGTGCTTGTAGACCATGATGAAACAACCTCTTAAACTTCATTATAAAATAAATTGATTTAGAATTTTTACTATATCTACTTAAAATACATTAACTGCTTGTTGAAGTTATTAGGAAGCAAATATACCAGAATATTCTCTACAGATTTCCAGAATACCTCTAGTGAGTCATAAACCAAACATCCGTGAATGGTAGTTCTTTCTTGAAACGTGGGATAACAGAGTGAAAACAGAAACTGCAGAAACTGCAGAAACACTTTCTCACACACCTTATTATTGTACACAGGGACTTTCTCAGCCTAAAGTACATTTCAGAAAGGAGAAGCATGGTTTTACATTCTTCAGCTCTAAATTTCTTCCATTCTTTCTGCCTCCTGAGTCTAATGGGTTATTTTCCAAATGCTCACAAGTTCTTGTCTTTTGAGAATGGAAGCAGATAAGCTCTCTTGAAGAGTTTTGGAAATCTTGCTCAGAAAATCCATTCTGTGGTTCCCTTGCAGCTAGTGATGTTCAATCTTCTGTTAATAAGAGAATTTCCCCATCTAATATTATATATAGGAAACATATAATCTAAATACCAGAGGTTTCACACATCTATAAATTAAAAGAATCCAACTCCCTCACTCTGCAGATTGTTATCCTATCTCGCTATCCAAAGCACATTATAAACCCTTTTTGTTCTTTTCTCTTGGAACTTATGCAGGACCTGGGTATCAAACAGTTAGCTAAGAGTTACAGTTCGCTTCAATAAGCCCTATAGACTCTTTCAGCTCTATCTCGATCCATAAATTGTTGTAAAACTTGTTATTCTGAAATGTCTCCTCCAGCAAGAACATGCCTCAAGAATGAAAAATAGTTGTCACTAGTTTTGAGATCAATTCATGGCAACAACAACATATTCAAACTTTGAATGGTGTTCAGCTAAAGCTACTCCTTGCTTCCAATGTCTTCTACTAAAAGTGTTTGCTAAACACCTCATTTGGGTCGATCTGACTTGGAGCGTAAAATTATTTTATATATCTATGGCAGTATTTTGAGCCATGCAAGAATCAATATGCCTTTCTCCTTTGTGATGGTATAGCACAAAGGCTACTAATTTACAATAGTCATGGTTTGACTGTTGTAAGCTGTTGCTGAAGATTACAAACCTATTTATGGTTAGTGCTGTATATTTGGGCAAGAAATTTAATTCTGGGCAATCCTGGCTAACTTTTATAGGTCGAGTCGAGACTGTCAGGTCTGAGAAAATAAAAAAGTCCCATAATTTGGAAGGTATTTTCATTTTAGCACTTTATTATCCCTTAATATGTTTTGAGATGTCTCTGAAGTACCAAGTCAGAATTCCACCATCCCCTGCCTTGGTTTTAGAGCAGAGGTGGCACTGTGCAGGTTTCAAACTGGTGCAGTTGTATCAGGGTATGAGGTTTCTAGGTCCAAAAGTAGAAAATAACTTGCCTTTCAATGTGTTATGCCGTCTTGGAACTTTTATATATATATAGCTCCTATCCCATAGGTTTTGATAAGTAACAGCCTCAACTACTCCTTCAAACCTGATGGAAATTTCAAAAGTTGTGTTGTGATGCTATAGGTTGACAACATCTCACAGCTAAATTGAGCAAATTTTATTTTTATAGGGATATCCAAGTATTTAGTCTGTTCACCTTGTCCCTCATGCTTGCTTTAGGTTTGTTTGCTAGGTTATTATTTGAGTAATACATCTATTCATTAAAACACGAGTATGGTGGCACAAACAGTCACTTATGCCGATTTGACCTGACAATGTCTCTTGCATCCTTTTTCCTAATACTTTTTTTTAACTATTTCTCTTGACACAACTCCAGCTACTTCTCTCAGCTTCTAAGTCTCAAAGCTACCATCTGGCTTGTATTTTGGAAAAGCTGTTCTCAGTGCAAAATCTCCCTTATTTGCCACTCCAGCTAAGATTTCTTATACTCCCTACTCCTACTATCTTAGAGATGCTGATAAAAAGCAACAACAAATATCACTAAATGAAACTGAAGTGAAACTTTATGGAAGGAAAATAATTCATGGCAAAGATGCTGAACAAATTCGAATTTAGTTCAAACACTAGCGATTTCCTTACTTGAAATTAAAAACAAAACCAAAAACCACAAACCCACAAAACCCCCAAAAAACTCTTCACCCCAAAAATAAAAAATTCCACCTCATGTAATTCTGCAGCAGATGATAGGGGGAGAAATACTCACTTCATCATGACACTAGAATACTTGAGCCAACATCCTGCTTCCTGCTGTTATACTACTAGAGACTATGGCAAAATAATTAATAAGTCTTTCAATTTCATACATGAAACAATAAAACTAATGAATTTTTCTTTAGAATGTTTGTATTTTTATTGTAGCATATCAAAATATCACCTTTAACTTCATTTTTTTACAATTATTTTAAGAACAGGGAACAAATTATCATTACTTAGAATGGGGTAATGTAATATACAGTACTTCTAAATCTCTGCTTCTGTAAAGTTCAGTGTGAGACTAGTGGTCTACTCTACATTTAAGATAGGACAACACTGGTATGTAGAATAACATACTCTATGCCATGCTGTTATCTGTTTCTTTCCCCATTTATTCAAAAATATTTTTTCTAACAGCAGCTGCACGTTAAGCAAAAGGTGCTATGCGTAGGTATGCTATGCATAAATAGCATGTATTAAGGCTGGATTTCTAAGAGCAGATACTTACATCAAGGATAACAGGCAATAAAGGGGGGAAAAGAAAATAAAGTGTTTCAATTGCAAGGTCCATCTATTACCTAAAGGAAAAATAACATCACTTTCCTGTGAAAATAATTCCTGTTTGAGAAACAATGTGCAAATCACAGAATAATGGCTGCTAACTGAAAGTTCATTCTGCTAAGTATGAAGATGCATGAATGCAAAATGTGATTTTGACTGCTTGGACATTAGTAGTCATCTTGTTTCAAGGCTAGATGTGAAGTGTTATTCTGTGGCTGTTCTGTTCTTGTCTCCTATATGTTAATTTCTCTTTCTCTTTCTATTAATCCTATGAGGAATTCATTTCATGAAGAAAGGGATAGGCTGTAAATCTTAATATCTTATGAACTAAGTTGGATCTCCAGGAGACATTGAATCCTCATCACCACCAGCAAGAATACATTTGCTTTACGTCTGCTCCTTAAGGCTGGTCACACCTCCAGCTAGAACACGGTTGTTATCTGGCTTATATTGCATAGACTTTGACATCCCAACAACTTTATCAACTGAAACAAATCACATTTATCTTAATGATTTGAGCTCTGTAGTTCATGGATTTTTAGGAAAGAGTGGTTAGTAGGTTAGATGGGGTGGTTAATAGGTCCAGAGAGGTTCTCCTTCCCCTCTACTCTGCCCTGGTGAGACCACACCTGGAATATTGTGTCCAGTTCTGGGCCCCCCAGTCACAGAAGGACAGGGAACTGCTGGACAGAGTCCAGTGCAGGGCAACAAAGGTGATTAAGGGAGTGGAACATCTCCCTTATGAGGAAAGGCTGAGGGAGCTGGGTCTCTTTAGTTTGGAGAAGAGGAGACTGAGGGGTGACCTCATTAATGTTTACAGATATATAAAGGGTGAGTGTCATGAGAATGGAGCCAGGCTCTTCTCGGTGACAACCAATGGTAGGACAACGGGTAATGGGTTCAAACTGGAACACAAGAGGTTCCACTTAAATTTGAGAAGAAACTTCTTCTCAGTGAGGGTGACAGAACACTGGAACAGGCTGCCCAGGGAGGTTGTGGAGTCTCTTACTCTGGAGACATACAAACCCGCCTGGACACCTTCCTGTGTAACCTCATCTGTGTGCTCCTTCTCCAGTGGGGGGATTGGACTGGTTGATCTTTTGAGGTCCCTTCCCATCCCTAACATTCTGTGATTCTGTGATTTTGTGATTCTGTGAGTTTTTGGGAGACTGTCAAGTAAAATAATCACATTACTTGACCATGGGCTTGGCAATTATCGCTACTTTTGCTGGGTTAATACTCTGGTATTCCTGTTGGACCACCTCTGTGAGCTCCACAAAATGCAAGACTCACCAAAGTAAGGAATGCAATGCAGATATTAAGAAACTAGAGCCACCTGAGCTGCTGTGGCCATATAGCATGATGCAATGTGAAGAGCTTCTAGCCTGAGTTTTGAAAGTGAGATAACCATACCCAGACCTCTATCAGAGAAAAAAAAAATTCATTGAGAATGGATGTCATAAGTCCTGTTATCTTACTACCCTCTGAAACTCTTTGTGAATTGGAAGGCTAAAACTGCTCAGCAGATCTTTTTGAAAGGCAGATTAGAGGCTGTTACTGTAAATTTTATATATTTATACATCTGTGTGCAAATGTAAAATATTATCTTAAATTAATGTTTTCTATAAAGTACACAAGATCATACAGCGTTGTTTTGCGTGAAGGCACAACACTACATAGGCTGTAATTTAATGTAAAGAGACTCTTAGAACAATGTCATATTTCTCTGACAAGCATACACTTTTGCAATGTATTAAAGCAAGGTCAACTCAAACTTTACATTGATTTTCCTGAAAAATGCCAAGAGGCAAGAAACTGTAACATAACATCTCTGTTGATTTTACACCCAGGCTCTCATAGAAGGAAAGGGAATTAAATACTCAGTGCAAAACTTTGCCATAAATATGTATGTAGAATTTCTATTTGTTGAGAACTACCTAAGGAAGACTTGATTCCCAAGTTGTAAACTTCTATTTACCTTTATAATGGGTGTTCATGTCCACATAGTAACATAAGTCTGTGGACCTGTTGGAGACATTCCAGAGAAGGTCACAAAGATGGTCAGAGGGCTGGAGCACCTCTCTGATGAGGACAGGCTGAGAGAGTTGGGGTTGTTCAGCCTGGAGAGGAGAAAGCTTCAGGGAGACCTTATAGCAGCCTCCACCACCTAAAGGGGACCTACAAAAAGCTGGAGAGGAACTTTTTACAAGGACATTTAGTGACAAGACAAGGCGTAATGGCTTTAAACTGAAAGAGGGTAGACTGAGATTAGATATAAGGAAGAAATTCTTCCCCATGAGGATAATGAGGCACTGGAACAGGCTGCCCAGCAAAGCTGTGGATGCCCCATCCCTGGAAGTCTTCAAGGTCAAATTGGATGCAGCTTTGAGCAACCTGGTTGAGTGGAAGATGTCCCTGCCCATGGCAGAGAGTTGGAACTAGATGATCTTTAAAGCTCCTTCCATTCCAAAACATCCTATGATTCTATGCAATCAGCACACAGTATTTTACCATCAACACTCTTGCAATTCTGTAGGGAAGAAATTCTTGTCTTTTTTTTCACTGAAGCTCACATTGATTAAAACATTCAACGTTAGAAAAAAATTAGAGCTGTCCTTTGCTCTTCCACTTCTTTTTTTATAAAATTATTTTATAATTTGGGTCAAACTGCGGTTAGCTGCTCCAGACCAGTACATCTATTTGTTTCAAAAGTCTACTGTGAATATCCTGCTGTGATAAAGTATTGATTTGGCATATTTTGAGAAATTTAGTCATATTAGCTGGGGTGCTGTGACTGACCATACATCATGTATTGTTAATGAGAAGTACACAAAGTTACTTGAAACTCTTTCCAGCAGTCGAGAAAAGAGGTATCAAGACAGTTTTCAAGTAAACATAGAGACCCCTGCCCTAGGCATGTTGATCTTAAAGTGGTCATTACTGACACAACCACAGGTCAAGCTGGAGAGACAGGATGGGATTTTATTTGGAAAAACTGGCATAAATCTAAATCTGTTGTTTCTCAATACAGTGAAAGACAAATTTATATTTAATGATATTTCATAGGGAAAAAAAAAAAAAAAGTAGAAGAAAAGATGAAAAATGTAGTCTTGTAGATGACTAGAAGAAAAAAAAAAGAGAAGAGTGGGAAGAGAAAAGAAAGAGCTGCTCAACAATGTGGTGAAAACATTAGCTGAAGACCAATCATGTGCATGAGTATTTTAGTGAGCAGGGAGTTAAAATTGAACATCAAAAGAAAGAGAAGAAAAAAGTAACTGGTGGCAGATCACAATAAGGAAGCTGAACACATTGAAATTAAACAGAGTATAAAAAATGGGATTCAGAAGAGGAGCTTTTGCCCCTAAATGCTACTTCATATGTGCATTCATAGAGGAAACAGTATTTAATGAGAAACTCCTTCATCTTCTTTCATTAGGAAATGACAAGTTTCATTAGAGGAATATTTGGTGAATTTTTTTCTTCTCTCCCTGCCTTTGGTAATTCAGCCCTGTTCATGTCACAATCCATTTTGTCTTGGGAGAATTTTCCTATTTCTCACAAAAGGAGCAAGACACCAGGTCTTACTAACAGAAGGAAGTCGATAGGATGGAAATGGAGGAAGAAAACTTTGCTAATACAGAGGGAAAGAGTAAGCAAGAGTTAATGAAGCTTCATGCAGAAGAGGAGAAAGACCAGGAGGGAGAAAATAGGTACAATTAGAAACCAAGAAAGTTCGAGGGCTAATAAGCAAGAGTTCTACTCATTTTTATTTGGTGGGGTTTTTTTGTGTGTTTTGTTGTAGTTGTCTTGTTTTGCTTTTCCAAGGGCTTCTTTTTGCAGAGGATATATGCTAAAATATATTTTTAAAAGGTCATTGTTTGATATATTTAGAGACAAAATGTAAAAGAAGTGAAAACAAAATTTTTGAGCTGGACTGGGTCACTGGTGTCAGTGATCAGAGAGAGAACACATGATAATATAACAAATAAGTTAAGAAGTCAGAGCTAGACTATTATTTCTACATTAAAGACTCAGATATCTGGCAAGCCACATTTATATTAAAACAGTATATTGAAATGCAATACAAGCTGCTGTACATGAGGAAATCCTGGGGAGTTTTTTGTTTGCTTTTTTTTTTTTTTCTCTTTTTCTCCTAAGACCTTATCTTACACATTTCCAGATACAATAAACAAATATAACCAGCAGAGGACTCCATGAGAAATCCAGCTGATGCTAGCATGGGCACAGTGACTCTGGTCCCACTGAAGATTGGAACACAGCAGCTGATGGAAAGGTTAGGAGAATAAGGTAGTAGCATTAGTCAAAGGTGAGTTTGATTTAAAATAAATTAAAATAAACTTATGTACAGTATTTTGAATTAGTCTTTATAAACAGTACATAATAATAAATCCAGGTTGAAAAACAAAACAAAACAAAAAAACAAAACAAAACAAAACAAAAAAAACAAAAAACAAAAAACAAAAAAAACCCTACAAGCATCAGAAGAAAAAAAACACTAAGAATGATTTGCAGTTATGTTAATTTTTTAATGCTTTTTAATTGAAATATTATTTATAATGAAATAGGAACTAGTAATCACATTTTTTCTGTGGAACATGTTGAACTACAGAAAACTAAAAGAGTAGCTGCATTGTCAGCCGAGTGCAAACTGGGCTGATTTCTCCATTCCTTATCTAATCCTGATAAATAATAGCTTACTGAATTATTACAGCATCTGCGTAGGCAAAAGCGAAAATATCAGGACTAATACTGTGTCTTATGAGTAAAAAAAACCTGGATGAGCAATCATTGCAACTGATATTTTTACTTTGTTTAGTCAATTATAAACGCAATTCTAAAAGAAGGTGGGTGTTGTTTGTTTATTTGTTTTTTTAAAAAGAAACAAAGTCACAATACTTAAATGAATTTCCCCAAATAATTTTAAAAAACATTACCAGAGCTATCATTCACACTCTAAATTCCTAAATCTTCAACTATCTACTGGAATTGCAACTGGCCTAACTGGCTAAGTTGCATCATTTTCACTAAAATAGCAGCATTTGAACAGTATTCCAAAATAAGCTACACAGCTTTTTGGAAGAAACAAATGAATTATACATCTTAAATATCAACAAATATTTATACTGCTAACAATCTGCAGCTTAAGTGGTCTCTAGAAATTTAAAGAAAGGACATATTGTAGTACTCCATGAAAAACTCAATAATAATTAGAATTCCTACCAGGCTGTTAACTAATGCAGACATATTAAAGTGTATTTTTAGCTGAGCTTATTATGTTCTAATAAAATTTAAAGAAGCATAGCTAAAGGCTAAGAAGGAGCAGCATCTGTTCTATTACCAGCTTTACACTGTGCCGTGCCATTTAGACACTGCCAGTGTGTAAGTTTTCGAAATGCTGCAACAAAGTTCTAGATGAATCTGCTATTACTGCTTTGCAAACAGTCTGTGTATAAACCTCTGCTTTTAAATTCTGTGACACAGCTTTTCTGGAGGGATGCAATCCTAAAAGTAGCAGCCCAAATTATGGACCTAGCTCAACAAAAGGAAAGGCACTTAATCCTTGAGACAGACTGCTCAGAACCCAGCTTCCACTATGTGCATCCCTGAATGAAGCTGTGGCACTCTCTTTGAGGTCCAGGCTCATTAAAGATTTTTTGTTGTTGTTTACAATGTTTTTTTACACCTAACCTCTAACTGCTGTATGACTGGTGTCCATTTAATGACTGGGAATCTCCACTTCTAAATGGAGATGGAACAAACATCCAGTGAAAGATGATTAGTTTTGCAACTACTGGTGTACAAGTTGGTCTGAAGGACAACTAATTTCAAGGCAAAGAAGAACCTGGGCCTTTACATATAACTTGGAGAATTTACTATTGAATGGAAAAATAATTTTTTTTGCAAGCATATAAGTGACTTGCATGTTTTCACCTCTCCCTTAACATCTTCTTGCAGGCTGATAGAATCAGCAAGTCTTGTCAATGCCACATCTAAATCATGATGGGCTTATTCTCATCTCTTTCGACATCATTGGTGCTTGACAAGGTGCAAGATCTGAGGGCACACCAGAAGCGTGGAGCATGATGAGGACCTCAGAGAGTGTCATTCAGACACCTCAAGGAATGTCTCCCTTGGGTTGTTTCACAGAAATGGTATTATAATCTGAGAAGCTGTTCCACTAGATTTGATTTCCTTTAGGAATCAGGAAGAAACAGAATCTAGTTGACTTCAGGCAACAGGGTAAAAATTTTCAAAGAGTTCTTTCTTCAGGAAGGCAGAATGAAATAGCAGTCCTAGTCATGCAAAAGAGCATGAGAAGGGCTCTAGTGACTTTTGGGAAGATGCACGCACAAGAATGAGTTTAATGATTTGTGAAGTATTAAAAAGAAATTATTTCCATTTTTGTTTATTTTATTGTTTATTGTTCAGTACATGAACATGTTTTATTACTACATCATTTGCATACAATAGCAAAAAAAACGAAAGGAAGGGAAGGGAAGGGAAGGGAAGGGAAGGGAAGGGAAGGGAAGGGAAGGGAAGGGAAGGGAAGGGAAGGGAAGGGAAGGGAAGGGAAGGGAAGGAAGGGAAGGGAAGGGAAGGGAAGGGAAGGGAAGGGAAGGGAAAGGGGAAGGGAAGGGAATGGAAGGGAAGGGGAAGGGAAGGGGAGGAAGGGGGGAGGGGATGGGGAAGGGGAGGGAAGGGGAAGGGGGGAGGGAAGGGAAGGGAGGGAAGGGGAGGGAAGGGGAGGGAAGGGGAAGGGGGGAGGGGAGGGGAGGGGAGGGGTAGGGGAGGGAAGGGGAAGGGGAGGGAAGGGGAGGGGAGGGAGGGGGAGGGGAGGGGAGGAGGGAGGAGAGGAGAGGCGAGGAGGGAGAGGAGAGAGAGGAGGAGAGGAGAGGAGAGAGAGGAGAGGAGAGGAGAGGAGAGGAGAGGAGAGGAGAGGAGAGGAGAGAGGAGAGGAGAGGAGAGGGAGGAGAGG